>NW_025408581.1:0-106864 GCF_019321695.1 Diaporthe batatas
AGAAATTTTAAAAAGTTTTAAAACATTTCCATTTTAGCGGGAAAATATATACTTTTATACTATTATTATAAGGTTTAGTTAATATTTATATTTAAAAAAAGAATTAAAACTTGAAATATATACTTTAAAGCCCCTTATTGCAAACTAATAGCTCTAGGACTGCATTTTAAATTTAAAAAAATGGAGTAATAATAATGTTAAATTTTAATTTAATTTCTTTTAATCTATAAAGTTTAATTTAAAAGCTTGCTTAATTGCTACTATAATAGCCTTATAAAATAAGAACAATTTATTGGTTAAGGTCCTCTAATAATAATATAGTACCTAAATATTAAATATAAAGCCTATTAAATTTCTATAAAATTAGAAGCTTGCCTAAAATATAGAGCAATTATTTTATTAAATGCCTATTTATTTTAAACTATATTATATTTTTGTTGCATATTTTATATCACCTATAATGCCCTACTAGTATTATAAGTTTAAGCTAGAGCTTTTAATAATAAAGGGATTAAATAATAATAGAATTCTAAAGGTAATACTATTATATTAAAAGACTCCTCCTTTTATTATAATCTTTTAAAATACTAGCAACCTTATATATTTTACTAATAATATAATAAAGCAAAAAGTTATATTAAGCTAGGGCTTTAATAAATATTAAGTCCTTATTATATATACTCTTTTTTTAATATTATTTATAATAGCATTAAACTTTTATACTATTATAACTTTATTAAATGTAAATTTAGCTTATTAGGAATTATACCCATTAAACTAACTACTTGCCTAGGCTATTATACTTAACCTAAAACTAGATACTACTACTATATTTTAAATAAGCACTTCTTATCTTCTTTTAAGCGCCATTATTATACCTTTTTATACTAAGCTTAGCAACATTTTTAAACGGCCAATAATACTCTTAATATTACTCAACCTATTCACTAGCAAAATATTACTATACTACCTTATAAAATCTATTATTATTTTACTTGCAAACAAGACTTTATAGGGGATTAATAGGGGCAATATTATTATTCTTAGCCTAGTTATATTTACAAATATAGTGCCTCTCCAATAAAGACCTAAGTAATATAGCTTAATATAAATAAATAAATTTTTTTTTATTAAAGTTTATTTAACTAATACTTAAAAGGCTTGGGGCATAGGCCTTAATAAACTATATTAAACCTATTATTAGCAATTTAATTACTTAGAAAATAAGCTGGAAATGGGTTTTTTATATTATATTTCCTTTTTACTTTATAGGGCTTATTATAGTTTTTTTACTATTTAAATTTAAAACCCTAATTACTTTACTTAAGCTTTAAAGGGTTAACTAGCCAGGTAGTACGCTCTTTATATTTTTTATAACCTTATTTATTATAGCTATTTTATGGGCTAGTAGTAAATTTAATTAAATAAGTGCAAAAATACTTGTCCCTTTCTATTTAGGCATTTATAGGCTTGCCGGGACTTTTTTATATAAAGCCAACTATATTTAATAGCCTTTTTTCTATTAAAGTCTTTTTAAAAATATTAATTCTACTATTATATATTTTTATAATATAGTTTAAGGCTTAGTTATATGCGTTACCCCCCCCCCCTCTAATATTAAATTTATTAATACTAATTTATATTTTTTAGATTTATAATTAGCTTTACTATATATTAATTTATTTTTAAGCCATTAAAAGCTATAGGGGCCTTAATATAAGTATAGTAATACTATTTATTATAATTACTTTAATTTTAAGTTTAATAGTAACTAGTACTATTATTATTAAAATTAGTTGCTATTATAGGTTATTTAGCTTAGTTGGGTTTTTATAATAACTTATTTAGTTTAATTATTCTATTTAATTAAAAGACGCTTATTGCTATATAGGTGGTTATTTTTATTTTATTAGGCTTTAATTATAATACTATTTTAAATATTTAAAACTTTGCTACTTAAGTTATATATATACTTAATAAAAAGGGCTTTACTACTATAATATATGCTTTTATATAATAATTTGGGATAACCTTTAAAGTAGGTGTTAGTGGGACCATATTTTAAAATGTTATAAGTATTAAGCTTTAATAGTAAGGTTTAAGCATTAAAATTTTCGCAAATAGCATGGTATTTTTAATGGAATTATTATAGCCTTTTAAAAATAACGCTTTTAAAATTTAAATTTTAAATATGTATATATATAGCTTATAAGGCATGTATATTTTTTTTATATATGTTTTTACTACTACCCTTTTTTTTAGCTTTTTTATTAAAGACTTTAAAATATAAAGGGAAGTTAATAGCAAGTAAGCTTTATAATAAATTAGCTTTTTTAAGCTTTTATAGTTTTTTTGCTATAAAAAAAATATTTTTAGGCAATTTCACTTTATAATAATAAGTAAAATAAGGAAGCCTAGAAGTAAGTTATAAAAAAGGAAAAATAAGATATAAAAGAATAATATAGCATTTTATTAGTTTATAATAAAAATTAATATAATTATATAAATGGTAATATATAATACTTTAATAAAAATATTTATCTACCTTTATTTTATAAATTTGTAAAATAAGCAATAAAAAGCTAATAAATAAATTATATTTAAGTAATAATATGGCTAAAATAGTTTAAAATTTTAAAAAATAAATATATTAAATTTAAATATTAAGTTAAAGGAGTATTATTTAAAAAGAAAAAGCTAAGTAAATTTAGGGGTTTCTTGTGCTCCCCAACTAATTAAGGTTGCTTATAGCAATTATACTTTAAATTCTTTTATATAGCCCTAGTATATGGCCAAGTATAGGTAGTTTTATATATGTAACTCTTTGTGCTAAGAAGGGCTTAAGGGGGGGGGGGCGTATTTTCCTTTTTATAAAAGTGGATTATAAAATAGTTAGAAAAATTTTAAAGACCTAGAGCTATGTTTATTTTACTAGAATTTTAAAGATAAAATGCGGCTATTAATAGTAGCCTATCTTTTAATTCTAATAATACCTCTTATAACTAACTTTATATAATTTATATAAAGGTAAAATAGGGTTAAAATACTAGTTTTTAAGTTTAAGTTAAAGCTTTTATTTTTATTAAAAGATATATTTTAGTAATATTATTACCTTTATTTTCTAGATGAGTTAATATAAATAATAAGCTATATAAAAGTAGATTGGCTTTTTCTTTATTATAAAAGTTTAATAATTTTAACTTTAATAATACTAGTAAAATTATATATAAGTAAAGAAACCTATTTTATATTTAAGGTACTAGAATATTTATAAGTAGTATTAAAAATAAAAATAGTTTTATTAGTTGCAAGGGTTTTATTAAATATAAGTATTAATTATAAATTAAAGGGTAAGACTTTAAATACTTTTAAGTTATATTAAGGCTAATTAATATATAGTAAAAGGGATGAAAAATAGCTAAAAAAAGTAAAAGTAAAAGTTTATATATTTATAAAGGTTTTAATAAGCCCTTAAACTAACTAATTAAGTTTGCTTTTATATCTTTATTAGTTTTATTATGCATTAAGAAGATAGCTGTAAATGTATTGCTGCTAGTATTCAATTGCCCAAATTTATTTATTTTTAAGTTTACTTGCTTTAAAGTTGCACTATTATTAATTTCTTTTTTGCATAATCTAACTAAGATAACTATATATATTATATATATTTGCTAAAATATATTAAAGTGCCTTAACGATATTATAACATTTTTATAGGGCGTGGCATTTTTCTAAGTGGAGATAGAAGTATTATTTTTATTATTTAAATTAAGTATATAGAAAGCTTAGCTTGGGATTTATTTAAGGTTAATATTTTAGCAACTTTTAGGCGTTAAAGGATATATAAGGATGGAAAAAAGATTTACTAAATTAAAGAATTAATTACCTTAAATAAATATAAACCTAAAAATATAATGTGAGCTTTAAGAAAGAGTTTAAGGAGTTTTATAAAATAAAGGGGTAGTATATATTTAAAAGTTTTAAGTATACTTTTATAAAATGCTTTTTTTATAATATATTATAATTAACTTTTTATAACCATTTTTTAAATAGTAAAATATAAAGTCTTAAAAATATATAGTTATATTTTGCTTTTAAATAAGGCTATATAGGATAATTAAAAAAATATATATATTAAATTAAGTTATTAAAATAAAGTTTCTTGCTATTTTTATATATTATTAACACCTTAAATTTATACCTTTTAGTATTTTTAAGATCCTTATAATATATTTTTTTTACCTTAAATTTGCTAGAAATTTTACCTAATATAGTTATAATAAGTGTAAATAATATCTATTATTCTTACTTAAATACTAGCAATTATATTTGTTTAATCCACTTTTAACCTTATTTTTAGCAAAACTAGTAATTTTAAGGTCTTTAAGTTAATAAAGGTAGAAAGTTAATATATTATAAAGAGACTAAATATATAGGCTATACTAAGTATATTATAAATATTATGTAATTATAAATAATTATGCTTTAAATATAGAAGAATATATATAATTAGTAAATTAAAATGTTACTTATAAATATATCTAGTATTTTATATTTAAAAAACCTACTTTTTTTTAATATTAAAAATGCGAGTAAAAATGCGCGCTATAAAATAGTAATAAATTAATAATAAATATTAGCAATTTATTTATATGGCTATAATAATATCTAGCATTATTAATAGGTTAAGCATAAAAGTAATTAGCTTGAAATAATAGTTAAATTACTTTAAGCTATAAAGGCTATTGCTCTTTACTATTAATTTTAAATAAAACCTCTTCCCCTAAATATGTTATTATAAGTAAATAGCAAGCTATTAGGCTTGCGGCTAAGTATGTCTTACTAAAATATTTAATTTACTAATAAAATAATAAGGTATATTTTTATAGCTTAATAAGCGTATTTATATATATAGGCGGGTAATATGTCCTATTATATGAGAAAAGAGCTATAATAAACCTTATATTGCTAAATATATTCTAGGAGTACCTGCTAAATAAGTATTTAGTTAAGTAGGTAACTAGAAATTAGCCTTATTTAATTGCGGTTTGCTAGGCCTAAAAAGGGCTTATAGCTAAACTTATAAAGGCATAATCTAAGGGCTAATACTATTAGTAAATTATTTTAGTCGGCATTATATTTACTTTATGCTTTTAACCTATTTAGAATTATTTAAAGCTTCTACTAAACGCTTATACTTTTAAATATACCCCTTTTTATACTTATAATATTATTAATGCAAATTACTATAAGCTAATAGTTATATAAAATATACTTTATTATAAGGTAGCTTTAAGTAGTAGTAATGGCGTATTTAATAGTAATATGCAAAGGCCCTACTAATTATTTTAAGCCTTAATATATTTTTTATTTTTTGTTAATTTTATATCTATTAATTATATGGTTTATATGGTCCGTTATAAAATATATTATAAAATGGGCAGCAAGCTTAGCGTATAAAAGAATTTATTATTAAACTATTTTTTAAAGGTAATATTCTTTTATTATAACTTTTACTTTAATTTATTTTTTAACCTTTATATAAAAAATGCATGTTAAATAAGACCCTTTTATTAATTATAATATCTTATATTTAAATTATAATAAAAGCTTTAAAACTTATTTTACTTGCTAATTAGGCTTATTTTAAAAACTATAATAAAAATAAAGTACTTATAGAGCAAAGTATAAAAAAATAATAATATATTTCTCCTCTTAGCTAATAAATTACTTTTAATAACTTAAATTGCTATATTTAATATTTATAAAATTGCAATAATAACATATATAGTTGCATATATTACCTAAAAGTTAAAAATTTTATATTAATTAAGCAGCTATATAATATTATATACTATAATTATACTTTATATGGCTAAGTTTAATAGCATTAAAATAACCTATAAGCCGCAATATAATTTAATTAATATTTTAATAATAGAGTTAATAAGCTTAATAAAATTAAAACTTTTCTAAGATATTATAAAATAATATTATTAATAACTATATTATTAAAATCTAGTATAAGCTTAACTAAATTAAAAATAAATTTATAATAGTAGAGAGCAAATTAAAAGTATTAACTATTAGTAATAAAATATTAAAAGGGTAGCTAAAAAATATTAAATAAAATTTATAAAATATAAAAAAAGTAAAATAAAAGAAAGAAGCCTTTTTATAATATTAAATTACTAATATAACGGCATAAACTAATAAGATTTTAAACTTTAAGCTTTTATTACTTTAAAAAAAAAAGGCCATATAGAAAAAAAAAAAATAATATAAAAAAAAGAAAAGGTAATATAAAAGAAAAAGGGGGTAATACTTTAAAAAAAGGAGGTAATACTTTAAAAAAAAGAAGAGATATTTTAAAAAAAGAAAGTAATATAAAAAAAAGAAAAAATAATATAAAAAAAAAAAAAGGTAATATAAAAGAAAGAGGAGGTAATACTTTAAAAAAAGGAGGAAATATAAAAAGTATAGTATGGTATTATAATTATATAAAATACTAAGAATTTGCAGCTTAAGTTATTATTATAGGAAAAGGAGGCATAAATATAAGAAAGAATTTGCGCAAAAAGAAAGAAACTAGTAAAAGTTAAAAATTTTATTTAACTTTATAAGAACTAAAATACTAAAAGTAATATAATAATTTTAACTATAAAAAGCCATATTAATAAGCTGGAAAAAAATAAGATATAGCTTAAAAAAATAATTTATAAGTTATATTAGGATATAAAGTAATATAAAATAAAGCTAGCTAAGTTAAATGCTAAATTAAAAATTAATAAGGTTAAGTTAAAAATAAAAGAGCAAGTAATATTAGCTAAAATTAATAAATTTATAAAAAGCTAGGGCGTAATTATTAAGGTAATTGGGCGGGATAATCTTCTATTTTGTAAGTTTATTATAAATATTATATTTAGGTGATTGGGCGATATAAAGAAAGATAAAAGAATTGCAAACTATATAGTTAATAAAATTTATAGATTTTTATATATTATTTAACAGGTAATAGAATTATTTGCAAATTAAGTGTAATACGATTATATTAAGATTAGTAACTTAATTAAATATATATATAAAATTGTACCTAATAAAATTAATAAGCAAATAAAAATATTATTTTTTTTAAAGAAGATTAGCAAACTTTAATATAACTTTAAGAGTTAGCTTTAAAGGAAGCCAAATATAGGCAATTTCTTTTTATTAAGGTTTTTAAAGCCTAATAAGTTTTTAAATGCTAGCTTTATAAAGCTTAATAAGGTATTGCACCTTTTAGAAATGGCCCTAATATTAATAGTTGTGAGCAATATATGTTTTAAAATTATTGCCACTTTTTTTCAAATAGATAATTAGTAGGTAAATCTTTTTAAGGCTTATATATATATAATAATTTTTATTTTAATAATATTTTTATTATTTAAGTAATATTAAATATCTAGGCGCGGCCTCTTTTTATTTATTAATATAATTTATTGCTAAATGGGGCTTTTAATTAAGCAATTTAAAGCTTTATTTAATTATTAAAAAATAATATATTCTATTTGCTATATTAGCTTTAAAAGCAAAAATTTTAACCTTTTATTTAAATAAACTAATTTGGCGTTTTTATAATTAATATAAATTTAACTATTAATAAAAGGTAAAATTAATATAAATAATCCTAGTATTACTTTTAGGTATAAGATTAACTATTTGCGCCTTATATAAGTTGCTTTTTAGTTGCTTTTTATATTTATTTAAATAAAAAAAAAATATATTTTAATTAAAGTAAATAACTAATTATATTACTTTTTATATAAATAAATATAATAGCTAATAGAAATATTATAGGAAATAATAAAAATGTTAATAAGGTGCGTCTTTTATAAATTTAATATAACTTATAACTTTTAATAATATTATTAGTTTGTTTTATTATAACTAGTTATTTTATAGTTTTTAGTTAAATGCTTGTTTGTTAATAGTTTTAAATATAATACTATTAAGTATTAATATTTGGAAAATTTTATATTTAAGATATATTTTATAATTTAAGCCTAAAAGCTTTTAAAGCCTTTATTATATTATTTATTCTTTTAATAAAGCTGGTAATTTGCTAGGATAAATATTAAATTTAGTTTTAGGGCTTATATTTATAGAATTATAGTTATATATTTTTAAAATTAAGAAAATACCAGTTATATATATAGTTACTATTTTATAATAAAGACGCCTATAATTATTTAACGGCTATTTTGCCGTTTTATAATAAATATTTAATTATAGCCTTTATATATATTCTTTAGTGTATTATCGTTAAAAATTATTATATGAAAAGCTCGAGGAATCGTTTTTTGGTTTATTATAGTTTATAGCCCATGGTCTTTATAGTAGGAATAAGGTTTTTATATTATAAAAGGCTGCAGGCTATAGTTTATATATAGTTGCATTTAAACATACTATTATATAGCTTAATAAAGGCAAATAACTAGTAATAGCATTTAGGTTCTTACTTATTTATAACTTAAAATTTACTTAATATAAAGTAAAACTAACCTAATAGCCTATTAGGAAGCATATAATAGGGGCGCGAAAATAGGCTAAATATTTTAATAAATATAAGTTGGTTTAAGGCTAATATAAAATTAAGGAGAAATAAGGATTATTCCTAAAATATTAAATTAAGCGCTATTTATAAAGATTAATATAATATTTAGTTATATAATAATAATAAACACCTTTAATATAATATTTAATAGCTTATATTTTATTATAATAAATTAAAATAATATATAAATTATATTTTAGGGAGATATAAATCTATAATTAAGCACCTATATATATACTAAGGCGGCATAATAGTAAAATAATTTAACCTATATATATATCTCTTGCTAGCTTGCTAATCGTGCAAGTAATTTATTACTTTCTAGGCTAGCACTTTTTTAAAAATTTTGCTTATTAAATTAGGCATCGCCCCTAGCAATTTTATTATATATAAACTTAATATGTAAATAACTTGCTAGCTAGAGCTAATTAAGCGGCTAAAATTAAAAAATACTCTATATAAAGTATTTAAATAAAATTAAGTATTTACTTATATTATATATAATATTTAATTTTACCGCAAGGGGTATTTAATAATATTTAAAATATTAAATATATAAGAAATATCCTTTATATTAACTTATATTAATTATTTATTAGTAAATGTAATTAAAACATATAAAATAATTTTTAGGGTTTTAGGTTATTAAAATAGTTGCTACTACTATTAGCTTTATTTCCTTTATTTTTTTTAGTTTATTACTATGGCATTATAATAATTATATTAAGGCTAAGGCTGGCCTTATTAATATAAAATATAGAAGGTAAGTATTTTAATAATTAGATTTATTTTTTTTAAACTTTTATTTTAAGTATATATTCCCGCCTTTAAGCTATACTTTTATATACTAATATAAGTATTTATATTATAGCTGCATTTTTAATTTTCCTTTTTTCCTTACTAACCTTTATAGTTTTTTATATATATAATATTTTATATTTAAGTAAATTAATATTTAGTTTACGCCTTAGGCACCCTTTTATTTAGTTGAGTTAAAACTATTATTTATTTAGCTTAGCCTTTTTTTAAATAAGGAAAGCTAAAATGCTTTTTTAATTATATAGGTTTTATTAAACCTTATAGGAAAGGTAATAAATAAAACTAATAGTAAATTTTTATATAAGGTAATCCCCTTAAATAAGATTGCCTTGCTTTATTATAATTTAGTATATTATTTTTTAGATAATATTTCTTTTATATTAGATGGTTTTAAGACCACCTACTTTTAATTTGTTTTTTACTTTTTAGTTTAAATTCTATGCCCTATAGATATTATAATATTATTTTAAGTAAATTGCTGTTTTTAATAGCTTTTTAGCTTTTTAAAGTTATTTGCTAAGCAAATTATTTTTACTATTTATATAATAAAGAATAATATTTTAAATATAGCTGCGCTCTAATAATTTTATAATACGTTAATTAAAGGTTTTTTTAATTATATGTTAAATTATAGGTAATACTATTTTGGCAAATATTAAATTTAAAATTTAAATAGCTAGAATTTTAAGTTAGGTAATATAGATAAAGCAATTTAAAATAGTAGACCTAAAAAAGAGGAGAAAACCTTAATATTATATTTAAATGAAATTAAGGAAAATATACCTTTAACTTAAAAGTAAAAGTTGCCACGCAATTTTAAAAAAATTATAATACTTTATATATACCCCGTTAAAATTTTAGGGTTTTTAGTAGATTTTTTAGTAAAGGGGTTAAAGAAATTAAAAAATAAATTAATTTTTATAAGCAAAAATATTGTATTATATTAGTGTTTTTTTTTATAAGCTCTAAAAAAAGTGCTTTTTAATTTTAATTGGAGGTAGTTTTAAAATATTAAATTTATAATATTATTATTTTAAAATAATATTAATATTATTAAAAGTTTATAATTATTAAAATAGTACTAAAAAGTAAATATTGCTTTAAATATATTAAAAATATATATTAAATAGGATTTTAATAATTTTAATATAAATTAAATAATAAAGTAGATTTATATAATATAAGGCTTAGCTATATACTTATAAATATATTATATTTTCTTTTATTATTATTAGTATTATATTTTTAAATGTTAGGTTTTAAACATTTACTATTATATAAAGGCGCTATATATATTTTATATATATAAAATTAAATATAAAACTATTATATAATAAGGTGGAGAAATTATAATAAATATTTGTTATTATAGCTTTAATTATTTTGTAAAATATTAGAGCCTTTATTTTATAAATTTTAATTATTTACTTTATAAGGAGTAATAAAATGGCAAAAATAATATTAGTAGCTTTAAGCTATATTAAAAAAGAAAATAGAGAATAAAAAGAAAAGGAACCTACTTTTAAATTTATTAATAAAAGGTTAATATTATTAGCACTAATATATTAATTAATATAAATGGTTACTATAATATAAAATATAGCTTATATATTTTAATTATATAGTTAAATTATAAATATATTTATTATTATAGGGGAAGTTTTTAAAGTTTATTTTTTATAAATAAAATATTTTTATATTAATAATAGTAAATAAATAAAAATATTTTAAAGCTTTAATATAGTTTCTTATAGCTATATTATTGTTTTTAACCTTATTAAATTAATAATTATGTTTAGAAGATATAAATTATTTGCTGCTCCTAGCCCTATTAAGTTTATAAATATGCCCTATTATTATTTTAAGCTAAAAAACCTTTTTATTTAAAATATAGATTATTTGTTGCTTCTAGCCTTGCTAGGTTTATAAATATATTTTATTATTATTTTAAGTTATAAAACCTTTTTTTAAATTTTAAGTTAAAGCTTAACCCTATAATATAAGTGGTATTTATAGCTAAGAATTGTTAGTAAGTTAATAATTTAATATATTAATTTTAATCTTATAATATGCTTAAAAAGCGCTAATAATTAAGCGCCGTTTAAGTTAATTAACTATTATTCTTACCTATTTTAACTTAACTTAGCTAAGCGGGTATTTAGTAGTTTTATTTCTTAATTTTTTTTTCTTATAATTTTTACTATTATTAGACGCGCCCTATTTTTATAGTTAAGCTTATATAAGGCTTGCTTTTTTAAATAGGTTTGCTATAAAAATTGTTATAAAATATAGGTTTAATTTATTTTATTAAAAGTACCTTATAGAGTTTTTCTTATTGGCCCTAGAATGCGGTATAATATTAGTTTTTTTATATTAATTTGAAGATTTATGTGCAAACTGGTAAAATATGGCAGGCAAGTATATATATAGGCCTGTAATTATATTATAAGTAGGCTTTATGGGCCTCTATTTTTTTAAGCGTTTATATTGCTGGTATTGTGAATAATACTATGCCTTGCTTTTATGCTGCTTTCTTTTATGCTAAGAACTATTAAAAAGGAACCTAAATTTTAGCTATTAGCCCCTTGGGCGGTATATTATAGTCTTAATAGTGTGGGGGAAGTGGTTGGAATAATGGTTGTAGTGGATAGTATATTAGTTGGGTGGAGGAGTAGTGGTGGTGGCGGCTTGCTTTACCTAGCTTGCCCAAAATATTGTAGGCTTGGCCGCTAAGGTGGTATAAATAAGAGCGTCCTTTTAAGTTTAAGCACGCCCTTATTTAGGCGTGCCTTTTATATAAAATGTGTTATATTTTTATTATTTTTTTTTTTGCTAATATTAAAGCTATTAGATATATTAAATAACCTTTTTTACTTTTAATATATTATTATTATATTAGCAAATAATAATATATTATATTAGAGGTTTAATAATTTATTATAATAAATATTAGCTAAGGCTATAATATTAATAAATAGTTTTAAACTATAAAAAAGATTAATAAAATATTAAATAAAGGTATTAAGTAATTTTAAATAATAAATATATATAGTATGGCCTTAATATATAATATTTTAATTTAATTAAAATTATAAATAAGATTTTTAAATATATACCTTATTATACTTATTAGTTCTTTTATTTAATTTTTAATTAAGCTTTAAATAAGTTTAAAATTCTTTGTGCTTATTAATAATTAATATAATATATAATATTTTAAAATAAAAGGTATTATAGTTAAAAATAGAAATAACTATTATATTAAATTATTTTAAAAGAGTTATAAATATATTATTAAGGTTTATTTTAAATTTTTAGTATTTTAGTAATGGTTAAAATTTTATAAAAATAGTTAGATGGTAGTAATTAAAAGATATTTAGGTTGTTTATATTAAAAGTAAAAGTTGGTTTTAGTATTTAGTAATATATAAGTTGGGCTAATAATAAATACTTATAGTTTTTATAAAGAAGGGATAAGTATTTAATAGGTTAAAGGCTAAACTTTAATAGAAGTTAGATAAAATTGAAATAATTATATAATAAAATTTTTATTAAGCTAGCTTTATATATAAATACTCTACTATATTATATATTAAAGCCTATAATATATTAATTAAAGTGTAGAAAGTTTGCTTTTATAATAAATACTTATTTTTATTATATGGCTTATATAAGTTATATTTAACCTAATAGGCCCACTTAAAGCCTATATATACCCCTATATTTTTAGGCATAGTGCGCTGCGTGCAAATTTTATAAAAATTAATATTAGGCTAAATATATTTAAGCTTTTCTTTACTTACAAGCCTTAATAGCTAATTTTAATAAATTTATCTCCCAACTTTTTATAACTATTAAAAATTATATAATAATATTATATTTATATTCTTTTATTTTACTTTCTTATAATTTAGTTTTTTTTACTAATATTTACTTTTTTAAAAGCTATTATATTATAGTTGGCTAAATTTATAGCTTTTTTAAATTTAAGTAATAATATAAATAATAAAAATAAAACTAGTTTTTTTAATAGCTTATATTTTAATTTTATAAGGCAATTTATAATTAATTTTAATTTATATAATAAAGGGGTGGCATTAAAGACCCTCTTTAAATAAGTTTTATTTAATTTAAATATAAGAATAAGGTTATTAACTAAAATTTATTTTTAATTAATAATAAAAAAAATGGGAAAACTTATAGCTTATAGTAAAAGTATATATTAAAGCTTAGTATTATTATAGCTATCTTAATAAGTATTATTATTTTATAAGTATATATTTATTATTATACTATTATTTAAAAGCATTAAAATTTATAAGTTAAAGGAAATATATATTATAGCTTAAAACTTTTAAAAGTAATACTATTTAAGAATTTAAATAATATTATATTACTTTTTAGTAAAGTGTAGAAACTTTTGCTTTATAATAAGAGTATATATTAAAGTTTAGCATTATTATAGCTACTTTAATAAGTATTACCACTTTATAAGTATGTATTTATTATAATATTGCCACGCTATTAAATATAAGAATTTATAAGTTGTAGAAAAAGCGTTAATTTAAAATAAGATTATTCTTCTAATAGCCTAATAATACTATAAAAATTAATATCCCTAATATATAAAACTTTTAAATTAATTGTAGTATAAAGCCTAGCTTTTATAATTAAGTGCTTAGTATAATATATAATAGGTTTAAACTAGATTATTTATTGTAAATTAGTAATATTAAGGTTGCTATATTCTTTATTCTTTTAAAGGATAATATACTTTTTTTTAATAATATAAATTATATATTTGCATTTAAAAAAATACCTAATAGGGGGTTTAATTTATATAGTCTACTATTAAAGTAATATAAAATTATTTACCTTAAATTTTAGCGGCTTTATAACTATAAATTGTTAGTTAAGTTTCTATTTTAATTTTATAAATACTGGCTTTTTCTATTAATAGAAGCTAATAAAAAATTAGCTAAAGAGGAATTACCGCCACCTAAGAAAGGCATGCTTTTTATTAGGGCTGTTGTAGTAGAAGCTATTAAAGCCTTTTTGGCTTATAGCTAAAAGATAATAACTTAATATAAACTAGCTAATATTAGTTTTTTAAATAGCGATATGCTTTAAAAAAACTAGATATTATATATAGTAAATAATATTATAGGCTAGGTAGAATACTTTTTTAAATTTATTAAATAATATAAAAAAATAATTGTATTTATAAATATCTTTAAGGCGGTTTAAAAAGAGCGTTTAAAGTTAAGGGTTATTACTATTAAGCATTATTAAATAGATATTACTAAGCTATATAATATTATAAAAGCTATATAATAATAGTAGTATAAGGTAAAGGCTTATAAAAATCTTAATTATATTTATTTTCCCCTAGAATTATATTAAGTTTAATTTAGCTAACTTAGCTTAGTAATTATATATTGCTAAGTTATTTACATTTAATTTTTGTTTTTTTGCTTTAATTATAAAAGATTAAGATTTATATAACTTTGGTTTACATTATTAGTATTACTATAATGAGCTAAATGCTTATAAATTTAAAGGTAATATTAATAATACTTACTATATTATTACAAATATATTTAATACTTTATATTATCTTATTTAATAAAATATTATTTATAATAATATTAAACTATTAAATATTATTTATAATAAAGCTGGTATTAAGAGTAAGATTATAGTTTATACTCTATTTATTAATTTTGGCTTATTAACTATAAAAATAATAATAATAAAGGTAGTAAATTATTATAATATATAGCGTTAAAGTAGATGGGAGAAGGGAGGGGTTTTTAGGCAAATATTTATTTTTTAGGTGTTATTATATTTTATCTTTTTTATTTAATTTATTTCCTAAAAAAAAAGAAATTTTAAAAGCTAGGCGCAATTTTAAAAATATATTTATAGCTATTAAAACTATAAAGGATTAGCTTAATTGCGTTTAAAAGGAAAGTGGCCATTTTTAGGTATTATTAAAAATAAAAGGAGATTAAACTTTAATACTTAATAGTTAGGATGTTATAATATAAAAATAACTAAATTATTATAAATAATTTAATAAAGGCGACTTATAAATGGGCAAGTTAATTTTAAGTAGTGGATAGATATAATGGTAATATTTAGACTTTTCTTTTTATATTACTTAAATATATATAAATAAATAGTAGTAAAACCACGTTTTTATTTATATTACTATTAATATATAATAGCAAAATGGTAAATTAAAATATTTATTATAAATTTAATAATTATATTTTAGTTTATTACCTTCTACTTTTAAAAACTATAATAGCTATTTTTTATTATAGGTGCTAAATAACTTTATTTAATAATTTAAGGTAAAAGCATAAATTTTTTTAAAAGGATAAGGTAGATATTATAAAAGTAGTTTAAATGTTTTTAAAGGTTTTATTAGGTTAATAAATAATTTTTACGTTAAAATGGTTGGTAGGATTAGTTAAAACTATTTTAAAAGCAAAATAACCTTTATAGGTTAATATTTTTTTAGTTTTTATAAAAAAAATAAAAGCTTTAAACTTTACTTATTTTATAAAAAAGATATTTAAATATATTAGTATTTAAATTTTTTTACTAACTTTTTAGTAAGACTATTAAATATAATTTTTTTATATGGCACGAAAATACTAACTTTTAACAAGTAATTATAATATAAATTACTTATAAACTTTAAAAATCTTAAATATTAAATATTAAAATATTAGCTGCCCAAATTATTAGTTTCCTATTATTTTAAATATATAAGTAATATTTTAAGGCTAATAGTAAGGTATTTTATAGCTAAGAAGTAATATATATAATATAGAAAATAAAAGGCTAAAATAATTATATATAAGTACTTTAATTAAAATTAATCTTATTAGTAAAATTAATAGTTGAACTATAATACTAAATTAAATAATAAATTAGTTTTAATTCCCCCTTTATAGTTTATTATTTTAAATATAATAACTTAAATCTAGCCCTATTTTATTTTACTAAATATAGCAAACTTATAAAGTTTACTTTTTTTTTTACGCATTAATTATAAGTAATAAATATACTAAGCTACTAGGCGGGTTATCTAGCTTATTATTCCTTTAATTACAATTATTATTATAAGGGACCAAGCTTATATAAAATGGAATAAACTATTTAATAAAGAGTAAAGCTTTAAAAAATTTATAATTACTTAAAATAGGCCCTCTTTCCTTTAAGTTATTAAATTACTATTTTTATTATACTATTATATTCTATATTTATAATATTAAAAAAAGTTATTGCTTAACTATATTATACTAAGTTTTATTATATTATAATAAGCTACATATAACTTTAAATATATCCTTATTTACTATTAAAAAAATAAAATTTTAAATACCTATTATATTTTTAAAAGTTAAAATCTTCCTCTTTATAATATATAATCTAATTTTAAGTTTGCATTAATATTACTAAATGCGGCGCAACTTAATTAGCTTTATTACTTATTTATATAAAGATATAAATAATAATATATTAGGTTTTAAACAGTATTATTTAAAGTTTAAAATATATAAAAAATATAAAAAATAGTAAATAAATACTTTATAAATATTAGGTAACCCTAAGTTTTTATAAGTTATAAAAACACTCTTATACTTTATTTTAAAAAAGTGGCTAGGCTAATCTTTAATTAATGTTTTAAGTTCCTTATTTTAAAAACTTATAACTTTAACTTATAGCATCACACCCTTATATATTAAATAAGATAAAATTAAATTAAATAAGGCATATAAGCTACTTTATATAGCTCGTAAATAATTATCTACTAGTATTTAAATACTTATTAAATTAGGTTATATAATATTTTACATAGCTTCATACCTTTACTAATATTTAATAAAACTTGCAGCCTAGCATTCTCCTTAAAAATATATAATATAAACATATATATATAATCTATATTGCCCATAAATAGTAGTAAACCTAAAAGTTTTTTTAATGCTTCTAATTATAGTCTAGGAAGTTTTATTACAAGATCTAGTTTAATAATTTTGCTATTATTTAAAAGGATGCACCTAAACATATTATATTAGCTAATCTAGCTATTAATAAACGCCCCTACAAAGCTAGGTATATATATTATTAAAATTTTAATAAATATATAATAGCTAAGGTTAGGTGTATTAAGGATATTAAACTTTATTATAATATTTGCAATCCTTATTACTAATTAAAATAAATTAAATTATTATATAATAGTACTAGCTAATAGTTCTAGCAATATCCTCTTAATATGGAAAGGGTATGCTTATAAAAATTACAAACTTTTTCCTTTAAAACTCGGTTTAATAAAGGTTTAAAAAGTTATATTCTTTAGTAATATATTAACTATTCTATTAAAGCTAATTTAAAGGACCAACTTATTTATAGTATTAAGAATTCTAGTTAAGCTTAAAATAGGTTAATGTTTTAAAAACGCAATAATTATACTTAAAGGCTAGCTATAGCTAACTAGATTTAAAATTATAATACTAAGTTAATTAATAAAATATAAGTATAATATAAATATTTTTAGTACTTTAACTTACATAACTAGAATAAGTATATTCTATGTTAGTTTTAGTAATAAATTAGCATAGCATTTCTATATTTAAAGTATATAGCTAGCTTATAAAGAGAAAGGTGTTTATATATTTGCTTATATTAAAGGTTCTCCGCCTTAAGCTTAAACTTAACTTTAAGTTGTTTTATTACCTTTTTTTTAATAATAATAAGTTTTTTATTAAATCTTTTTATATATTTCTTAATAATATAGTAATATTTGGGATTTTAGCCTTTTTTTATTTTTTAAGCCTAGTATTAAATGCCCTATATTATTAGAAACTTAAATGTTGCTATAATAGCCTAAATAGAGAATACCTTAGCCTTAAAAGCGCGTTTTAAATGCTATATAGCTTTTATAGCACTTTTAAGCTAAGGCTTATAAAGGCCGCCAAATATATTAATATAATATTTAAAAAAAGCAACTAATAAATAATTAAAAGTTAATATTCTAATTTAGCATAATATATAATAAATAGAATAGTTTTATATAAGTTATTATTAAAAGGCATTTATAATATAATTAATATACCTATATTATATGTTAATACTAGCTAAAGGAAACTTATTTTTACCTTTTTATTATATTATTATAAGTCTAAATATTTAACTTAATTAACTTATAGGCAACTAATAATAATGGTCCCCACTTTCTAGGGCTATATTTATACTAATATACCTTTTTAAATTTAGAAATTAGCAACCTTACTTGGCACCCATTTAAGGATTTAAAATAACTTTATGTGCTATACAAGGTTTATATAAGGCTTTAAGCCTATATGCCAAGATGCTAAAAAGTTTAAAAGTACTTTAACTTAAAATAAATACTATATTTTTATAATTTCAAGGAATTTAGAACATATATCTAGATATAAAATAAAAGGAATGCTAGGTAAATAAAGTAAGTTAGTCTTTTAAAAACTTAATTACTAGCTTTACTTGCAACCCCTTACTTTGCTTTAATGCTTGCACTATTTATCCTAGCTTGCTACTTTTTAAAATTAAAGGGAATTAAAAGAGGGTACTTCTTAATAGATTGGGCAGCCTTTAACCCAAGGAATAATATAAAACTAATTTGCAATCAACTTTTCATAATACTAAATATAAATAATTAATAAATGCAACTTATAAATCTTATAAAAGTAAAATAAAGCCCTACTAATTATATGCATTATATAATAGTATTATTATTTATAAATACCTTACTTTAATATTATACTTTAATAGATTTTTATAAGCTAGGCGGTTTTTTTGGTTTGCTTCTTAAATTAACTTTAGCTTCTTATTACTTAAAATTAATAAGTAATTAACAATTATTCTAAGCAAAATATAGTAAAGCAAGCATGCTATTAAAATGTAAGTAATTATAAAAGCACTTATAAACTACTTTAATTTCTTATAAAAGTTAATATATTATAATTATATAAAAATAATAGGCTTTTCAAGCTTATACCATTTTTAATACCGCCCTTAAACTTAATATTAATAGGTATAATATTATTTAAAACATTTTACCATGCCAGCATATAAAATTTGCCACCTTATAATTATTTTAAGCGGGCTAAGCTACTTATTTTACTTATTAAAATTAACTTTAAGAAATCTATATATAATTTTAAACTAAATAAGCCCCCTAAGCCCATTTTAACTTTTAATAAATACTATATATAAAAATAGTAATTACTTATTTATAATTAAATTTCAATTTCTTAGCTTAATTATAACTTAAATAAGCAATTTAAATATACTAATAAGGTGGTTTATTTTTAATTTTTATATATATAAAATATATATAGCATCTTTATATAATAATAAATATTTAAAAAATAAAAAATATTATTATAATTTAAAATATATTATTATTAAATAAATATTTAATAAATAAAACTTAAATAAAATTTATATTAAAAGGTCTAACTTAATAAAATAATCGTAAAGCCAACCTAATATTATATTAATTTAAGGGGATCTTTATAAAAGGAAAACCTTAAACTATTTTTATATTTAGCTAATTAAAAGCCTTTTTTATTAAAATGAATCTTATTATAAAATAAGTTATTTTAAGTAGAAAATAAAAAATGCTAAAATAACTATAAGAGCGCTATATAAGGCCTTTAATTTTTCTTTTATAACTTTAATTATAGGAAATTAGCGCCTTTTATATTTAAAAATTTTCCTTTTACTTAAAGAAGATTAAAAAGCATTTAAAGGGCACTTAAGGAGCTTCTCTTATATTTATTAATAAAAGAAATACTTTGCAATTATAAATATTTAATCCTTCTTTGCAACTCCTTAAAGAATTTTTTTCTACTTTTTTTAAAAAGTACTTACATAATTTTAAAAAGCTATAAAAACTTTTTTGCAATAATATATATTACTATCTAGGTAAAAAAAAAGTATTGCTCCAAAATAAAGGAGAATACTTTAAAATCTTAGCTAAGCTTAATAGCACCAACATATTAGTTAATATATAATATATATTAAAAATTTTTAAATATATTTATAACATATTAAAATAATATAATTATATTTAATAAAGGGGTTTCCTAATAAAAGTGCTTTTATTTTGCGGGCTTTATAATATTATTAATATTTACTAAAATAAAGAAAAATAAACTAAAAAAATGAAGGTTAGCCATATAAATATAAGAGGACTACTATAAATATAAAAGGCCAATTATAGCATACTATTAGACGGCTAATAGGCCCCTATTTATTAATGCTATATATTATACAACGCCAAATACACACTTTTAAAATAATAAAAGACTTAGACCTACTAAGAGGATTATTAAACATACTATAAGCAATATAAGTAGTATATTAATTTATAGGAAAATGCTTTATTTATTCATAGCTTATACTCTCACTACTTTTTTTATAGGTATAACGGCCTTTAATAAATAATTACCATCTAAATCTACTAGTATTAATAATTATATAAAAGTTTTAAGGGGCAGCATAAAGCTCCTATATTCTATATACACCTACATATTAGAAGCAACTAATAGGTTAGCCCACTTGCTCTACCTTCAACTTTTATTATAAAGTTCTTACAAAACTTATAACCCTACCATAGCTAAAGCGCTATACCTAAATAATATCCAGCCCAATTAGTTATACCCCTTTTTTATATATTTAATAAATAATAACTATAAGTGCAAAAGCTTATTATCGCGCTAACCACTTACATGGTAGCCTAATAATAGCTAACTATTAACTTTTAATTTAATTAGAAAGGAATTATTTTAAAAATTTATTCTTTATAGCAAAATTATTAATATTACTAAATTTAACAATAATTTATATTATAATAAAAGCAGCTAGGCTATAAATACCTAATAATACTAATAGTACGCTAAATGCATATAATACACAAATTCCCTAGGCACGCTAATTGCGCAGCTATCTCCTATATTTATATTAATAATTCCATTATTACCTATTTTATAAGTTTACTAAATATAACTATATATAAGCCCATCCTTTTAATTATTAAAATATCTTATAGCCCCAATCTTCCTCTTATTTAAAAAGAAACCGTTAGCCCTAATAGTTATTATTTAATTTAATATAGTGCTACTTCCAAAAATAATATTAATTATTTATAGGCCATTATTCCTCCTATATTTATTAGTCTTTTTAACTTACCTTTATAAAGCTTAACATTTAAATATATGGTCCTACTATAGCTTTTATTCGAAATTTTACTCTATAATAAGTAAATTTAATTATATTATAGCAATATTTAAATTTTCTTTTACATATACCATATTTTTATATTACATTAAAATTCCTTATTCTTATAATATAAGCATTTAAAAGAAAGCAATAAGAATAAATATTCCAACCATAAAAGGGCTAAATAGTTAAATTATATATACCAAGCTATTTTAAGCTATATTATAATTTACAACTATATTAACATTTAATCTAATATAATAGGGTTCTTAAAACTAAAATCCGCTCTAACTATAAATACTATATTTTTTTTTTATTATACCAACCAATAAAGCTATATATTATTTACCTAAGCGTTATATTTACCTTACACCTAATAATAAATTAATTCTTAAAGATATACTAGTAGTTTTAATATATTTATATATATAATTATGCTTTTATTATCCTTTATTATCTTTACAAACTATTTAATAATTTTCTTTAAACTATAAATTTTTAAACTAGTACCTAAAATTAAAAAAAAGTTTAGGCCTATAAAATTATCCTCTTTAATAATTTTCCTAATAGCTTCTCTATATAAGTAATTTTATTATTTAATCCAAATAATATCTAATAAAAACAGTCTAACTTATAAATAGCATTTTCTAATATTTTCCCTCTTCCTAAACTAATTAATATATTTAAAACAAGGCAAGTTATTACCTACTAATATTCTAGCTTTATAGTTCTTTACTAAAAAGGTTAAAAAGTAAATATTATAATAAAGTAATTTAAAAAAGCTATAAAGTTAAATATAATTAATACTTATAATATCCAAATTTATTTTAAAACCTGCCTTAATTTCAAGCATATTAATATTTTAGGTATAATATTAATAAAATTTGCTATTATTTTATAATTAAACTATAAAATAATATATTTTAGTTGGCTTATTAGCTTTGGCTAGCTAATAAAACTTCTATATTTATTTTTAAATTCTTGCTCTTAATTTTATATTATAAAACACCGCCTTAATAAAAATATTGCCTTTTACATATAAGCCAAAACGAAATTAGTAGTCTTAAAGTTAAGTTAAAAAATCTTTAAATATAAACTAATAAAATATAAATACTAGAATATTTGCCACTATACTAATATTGGCGCCTATTATAATAATAATACATTTTATTTAAATAAGTTTATTAGTAATTTCATTAAGGCTATGCCTTAATTAAGGGCAATTAAGCTTTAAGTTTTTAATAAATAAATATTTTAATAAGTTTAAAGATATAATATTAAAAATTTCAATATAAGTTTATTTATTTAATTAGGCATGCTAAAAAGTTAGGTAGCAAGGTGTAAAAAAAATAAATAATAAAAAA
This sequence comes from Diaporthe batatas, assembly GCF_019321695.1. Taxonomy (NCBI): domain Eukaryota; kingdom Fungi; phylum Ascomycota; class Sordariomycetes; order Diaporthales; family Diaporthaceae; genus Diaporthe; species Diaporthe batatas. Next base: position 23,062 of record NW_025408581.1, read on the forward strand.
GGTTAAGCAAATAAAGAAGTTAACTTATTACTTATACCCTAATTTTAAAAACCTAGTATAATAAGCCATTTTTAATTAGGCTAAATTAGTTGGATATAGCAAAACTTATAAAGCGACATAATAATATATGCTATTTAATTTATTTTATATATTGTATACTAATAGCTTTTATATTTAAAATTTAATTATTTATATGCCTTTTTATTACTAATTTAGTATTTAAATAAAGAAGTTAGAGGCTGCTAGCTTTAATAATCTAGAGAGTACTAGAACCGCCAACCTTATAAGAGCTTTAGTAATATAATTATAGCCTATAAGGCGGCCCTCACTTTGTATACTTCTTTATACTCTTTTAACGAAATATAATAGCAAACCGGCCTATTTTTAGTTTAAAAATATAAAGTAATATGGGCATCTAGAATTATTTCTTTTAATAAAGTAAAAGCTTAATAATATTATAATTTATAAAGTTATATATTATAATATAATATATATGCTATTTAAATATATGCTAAAGCTTATAAAATGCTATTAACTATTAGGCTTTAGCTTTTAGTTATACTATTTTATACTTTAATTTAGTTTTTAAATATATTACTGCTAGCCTAATAAGCGCCTTATTTTTTTTAAGGTGTTTAAATTTAATAATTATAATTATTATAGCTAAAACCAAAGTTTATAATTATGTAACTTTATACTAATAAACTTCCACTTCTTATTTATTCCTAAAATATTTTAGCTATTAATTAAAGGAAAGGTGGTTTAGGCGGGCTTATAAATAATTTGCTTTTATTTTTTATATATTAAAAATTTTATATATTTTATAAATAAAGCCGTATTAATATTATAAATATTATCCTAGCTAAATAATAAATAACTAGCTTTAGCCTTAAGGCCAAAAACTCTTTTTATTTATATATGCTTAAAAATACGCTATTATATAGCTATTAATAAAGGTAGTTAATAAAAAGGTTAGTTTATAATAGTTATATTATAAGGAATTCCAAACTTATTATAAATAGCGGCTAAAAAAATGTTAATAAAGTTTTATATAAATAAGGAGGAGGCTATTAGCTTAATTTTAGGCTAAAAATAATTTAAAATAATAAAAAAGAATATGGCTAATATATATTAATTTATGCTTAAAGAAAGTTCTTAGCTTTATATATATAGTTTTTTAGTTCCATTTTATTCCCCTCCCCACCTATCCACCCCTTTTTAAAAAAGTATATAAATATGCATTAATTTCTAGGCATAAGGCATATTATATCCCCTCTTTAACTTATAGAGTTTGCTTCCTTTCTATATTTCTTTACTTAAAGGACTAGCTAACTTTATGCCTTGTGTTAAAATTTAAGAGTTTTTGCATAAAAACTTTAAAAAAATTTAAAGTAAAGACCTTAATAGCTTCTATTTTTAATTAGCAAAAAGTATTTATAAAAGCAAACTATTAAATAGATTCAAGGCTTTTAGAAAGTATAATTCTAAGTTAAATAATTAATACTATAATTAGGAATTTAGTTAACCCTAATATAATACAAAGCATATTAGTAGTTTATTAAAAACAAATAAATTATTTATAAGCCTTATTATATTAAAGTATAAAAACTAATAGCTGCAAGTCCTATTAAAGGTTAAGCAAAGAGATATTAGATATAAAGCTTATAGTTCTACTAATACCTAAAAAGGCTTAATAAAGCCAAGTATTAGTAACATACTTATTAGAACTAATGCTCCTAATAGTAGAATAAGGCAACCTATTATAGCTTATTATTAAATTTAACTACTTTTAAAGAATTAGCTTTAAATTTAAATTATAAAGGAACTCATATAATACTTAAAATTAAGTTTAAATATATAAGGTAGAAGGTCTCCTTCTTATTACTTATTAAACCTTTTTCCTCTATTTAATTTTTCCTTTTAGTTGCTAGTAAATAAAAATACTTTGCAACAAATTAACCAACTCTTTCTATAAACTAGATACTTTTAACCTATTATAGTAGCTCTACATATACTAAAATTAAAATAAACTATATAAAGTAAATATAAGATACCTAATACAGGCATTCCTTTTAATATAAAAATAAAATAAGGTTAAACTTTAAAATAACTAAATATTTTATTTAAATAAATAAGGTATATAATTTTTATAAATACTTAATATTAAAGAAGGCTAATAAAAGATTACTATCTTTCTACTTTCTTAAATAAATTTTAAAGGCAAAAACAAGGCAAATATATTTAAACTTTATAACTCTAACTAAAATAATTCCATTATTATTAAATATATAACTATTTATTAAACCTTTAATTAAGCTTAAAAGAAAATGCTAAAAATACTTTAAGGAAGCTAAAAGTATTATTAAGCGCGTTAAAAGAAAGCAGCGTAATATTATTATTAATAAAAAAATAGATCTTGGTTTAAAAGAAGAGGCTATCTTCCTACATTTAAAAAAGGTGCTTATAACTATTAGTATAAAAAGCAAGATATATACTTGGCAAAGAAGATATTAGCATTATAAGAGGGAGAATATTAAGGTAAAAATCACTATATATAATAAGGAATTAAAAATAAATATTAATTAGGCTTTTAACTATTTAAACCGCAAATCTTTATTACTTAAAGTATAACCTAATAGTATTAAACATTTTATAATACTATTATAGAATAATTAGCGGCAAGTTTATATTAAAGAAAATTTAAATAAAAAGATTATCATAATATTAAATAAAGTAATAAGGTTTATATAAAAAAATTTTAATAGCAGCTAATTTAAGGGAAAGCGGCGGCATATAATGCAAACTAAATATTATACTAAGGCTCCTTTAAAATAAAAAGCAAGGTTTTAATAGCTAAAAGTTTAATACCCTAAATTAGGTAATATATACTTAAATATATTTACTTTTAAATTAATTCACATATTACCTAAATTATAATTATAGAATTAAAATAGCTAGGCAAATAGAATTTTAAACTAGCAGCCAGCTTAATTTTATAAGCTATAATATAACATATTATTTTTAAAAAGATAATTTCAATATATAAACAAGATGCTTATAAATTATTCTATTATCTATTATTTAAATTAAATAAACCACCAAACTCCTTTAACAATAAAAATATCGTGTAAATATAGTTTTTTATTCTTTTAAAAGCTTTATTTGAAATTAAAAATACGTCTACTTAAACCATTATAGCCCTAAAGGTATTTTATAAATATAAGAAAATCTAATTAACTTTTAAAATAAAAATATTTATTTAAAAAATACTAACTATTTAAAGAACACATTTTAAAAAAGTATAAGTAGTAACTATAAAATAAAACTTAAAGTACTTTTAAAATTTATTACTTAACTATTAAATCTTTTTCTTTAAAATAAGTATATACTTTTTACCTTTAAATTTTTGCTTAAATAGTTTTATATTTATACTTCCCTATATAAAATAAGACTAATATATTACCATTTTAAGTGAAAATGTTATTTATATTTATAATAATTATAGACTAGGATTTGCAAACTTATTAATTAATAGGTTTAATTACTTTAAAAATATTAATAATAATATTACTTTTTTAAAGGTAGATTTTGGCTAGTTTTTAATTATACTAGTTATACTTTTAAAGGATGTTTAGAAATGCTTATTTATATTCTTTTTATAAATTGCTAAAATAATATAGCAAAACCTTTAAAAAGTTTATAGGAAGTAAAATTAAATAAATTAAATCCTTAATACTATTTAAAAGCTTGCTTATATTTCGGCCAACCAGCATGGAATTAGCTCCAGCTTATACTACTATTTTAAGCTAATTAAATTTTTAAAAAACCTTTCTCCAAGTATTATTATATTGCATAGCTTGCTTTAATAATATAAAACTAACCTTTATAGCTTATAAACGACTTTTAGGGCTTAAATACTTTGCAACCCTATTAAAAATCTTTTAAGGCATGTTTTCTATTCTTAGTATATAAGAGGTGTTAGCCTAAATAAATAAATATTATAAAGGTTATACTACTTTTATTATAAAATAAAATAAAGTTAAAGCTATTTATTAAAAAATAATATACTAACTTATAATATTTAATATATATTATAAATAAATAAAGTTTTATTTAAAAATTAAAAAGCTAACTTATAATTAGTTTTTTTAATATAATAAAATAGTTATTTTATAGGTTATAAAGCTATTCTTAAAGCTAAATATAGCTTAAAAGCAGGCCCTTAATTTTTAATCTTTATTTAAAAAATAGCACCTCCTAGTTAACACCTAAATAAAGCCTATTCTTTTTTTAAACTATAATACTTATACTTTTAAATATGCTATTAAGATTAATTACATGCCCTAAAGGCTGCCTAAGCATATCTAGGTATGGATTTTAATATATTAATAGGTTAATAAAGCGGGGCTTGTAATATTAAATTTTAAAAGTAAAATACTTCTTTATTTTAGAAATAATAACTATTAATAAGTAAGTTTTTCTAATTTAATATAAGTTATTAATATTAATAGCTCTAAAAGGCTATTATATTATATTACTATAATAATAATATAATAAATAAAATATAAAAAATAAAAAGGTTATTTAATTTAAATATACTTTAAATATAAAAATATAAAAAGTTTAATTTATTAAGCATATATAAAACTAGAAATTTATTTTTAATATAAAATATAACTATTTAACCTTTTACTAATTATTAGCTACTAATAATAAATATATTAATTTCAAGCCCTCCTTCTTAAAATGGATGTTTAACTTTTCTTAAAATAAATAATTATTCTTTTATAGTGCCCTAACTTATATTTATAAATACTTTATAACTTGGAAATTAAACCTTAACTTATACTAAAATTTACTATTTAATAATAAATTTTTAGGCATATATTGCTTTTATATTCCTATATTCTTATATTTTTAATTAAATTCTTAAAATCCTTTATTTTTAAATATAATTGGCATTTAAAAATGCCGTTAGGCGGCAACATATAACCCGCCTACTAAAACTTAACCTTTTTTTTATTATTTAAGCCTATTATACTCTTTAATATTACTTAATTCCATATAATAAACTTAATAGGGGCTTATTTTACTAGCATTTTTAATTTATTTAAAACTATTTAATATTAAAAAATAAGCCTTTTTATTATTATATTTAAACTTTTAAAAAAAAGTATCTTGCTTTATTTAATATTTTAAAATAATAAGCATAAAACTAATTTAATATTTATTAAAGAGGATTTTAGAAGACTTTACTTTAATATTAAAAAACTTTTTATTTTTTATTAAAAATATTATTTTAGCTTTTATTATTTTTTCTATGCTTATAAATAAGTGCCAAGAAAAATAAATTTTATTTGGCTTGCCTATAAAGCTAAGGTTTTTATTAACTATATTATTATAACTTTAAAAATTTATAAATACTAATAGCGCCTAATTTAAAATATTTAGGAAATTATTTATATATAATAAATTTAAATTATTAGTAATTACTATTATATTATTACTTTTTATTAAATCTTTTATTTTTATAGTTATAGTTAATATTATAAAATTTCTGTTTTTATTTACTACTTTAATTTAGTTATTAATAATAGTGCTAACTCTAATATTAAAATTTCTAATACCAACACCTTATTACTAGGCTTGGTTATTAATAATACTAACTCTAATATTAAAATTTTTAGCATTAACACTTTACTACTAGGTTTGGCCGTTAATACTAATATTAATTCTAACATTAGGATTTTTAGTATTAACACCTTATTGTTAGGCCTATTTACTATAGGCAACTAAATTTAGACTTTATAAGTATATAAATATTAGTTCTTAAATTACTTTCTTTATAGTTTAATAATAATTTTAAAAAACTTTTTTTATTTATTAAACTTCCTTTTTTATTTTCTAAGCTTTTAAAAAGTTAACTTTACTTTTATTTTTTTTAAAATTAATTTCACCTTACTAAATTTTTAAGCAAATATTTAAAATCTCCTTTTAAATTTAAAAATTAAAATATTCTTAAATAAAATATTACTAGAACTATAAAAATTACTATATATAAAACTTAGCTTGGTCTTTATTTTAAATTATAATGCTTATATTAAACAATATTTAACTACTTTTATAAAATAAAAAAGCTTTAATAAACTACTTATAATATAATAAACTTTATTTTTTAAAAATAAAAAGGTAAATAAAATATAAAAATAGAAAAAATAAATTAAATAATTTAAATAATAAATAAAATATCCTTTTATAAATATATATACTTAATATATAACTATAATTTATTTTTCTTTTTTATAAAAATTAAATTAAAAATAAGGTATTTTTTTAAACCTAATTCTAATAATTCTTATTTAATGCTACGTCACACTAAGTCACCTAGACTTTAATGCTATTAACAATTATAAAATACCCCCAACTTCCTTATTATAAATTAGATTATAAAGGCCCAAAAATATTTATTTATATAATAAATAATTCTTATAATAAAATTAATTACTATAATATAGTTACTATTAATATAACTATTAATAGCTAGGCAATACTGCCATTTTAATATGCTATTTTAAAGATTTTAAAGAAGCAATTTATTTAAGGCCAACTAATATAACTAAAAGCTTAATTTTTTCGCGGCCTTTATTAAAAAGATATTAATATTATAAACTCCATTTTATACTTTATATATAAAAAGAGAATACCTATAATTAAATAAAACCACTTCATTATAGTAATAATAAGAAAAAAGGCCTATAAAAATTGCCAAAAACTTAATAATTTATTTAATAGCTATATTATACTTTAAAACTATTTGGAATTAGGTAGAGGCTATATAAACTATTTCCTCTACTATTAAGATATATATAAGCATAAAAAATCTACTATAATAAAAAATAAGACTTATTTCCCAACACTAAAAAATATTTTACCAAATTAATTTTAAAAATATAAGATATTAAAAAGCCCAATTAATTTAACTAAAAAAAATTAAATACCGCTAATAACGCAAAACAAATAATTCTATAAGTTGCAAATATTATATACTACTTAACATCTTCCTTCTTTATAAGGTTAATTAGGCATATTACTATACTAGTACTAAATACTTTATATATCTATTAGTAATGCGGCCAGATTGCTGGTCTTAGCCCCAACCACCTTAACCTTTAGCAATCTTATTCCCTTAACTTAGCCCCTTATTTCTAGCCCCTTTATTTACAGCCCCTCTATTTTTGCTCTAGCCACCTTAACCTTTAGCAGTCCTATCCCCTTAACTTGGCCCTTTACTCCTAGCCCCTTTATTCGCGGCCCCTCTATTTGCAGCCCCTCTATTTATACCTTATCTATTCGTGGCCACTCTATATTCTTTATTTCCTTTACTTTTATACCATTTATTCCTGCCCTATAAACGCTCCTCTTTACAGCTCTATACTAGCTAGTATAAATTACAAAAAAAGTTTAAAGTTATTATTTAACTCTATAATATATCTAATAGCCAATATATAATTTTAAAAGTTAAAAAAAATACAATTTATACACTAATTATTAAAATTATTTAAAAAGGTAATACAACCCTTAAAAATATTATTTCTATTTGCGCAATATTTGCAAAAATATAGCACCTTTACTCCCCAAATTTAGCATAATATAGCCTATACAGCCACCCTCTTAACTTATAAAAATGCTAAAATTAATAGTATAAAGAAATCCAATAAATTAAAAATTAGGCGCTAAATAAAAAGTAAATAGAAAGGCTTATTAATAAGGTTGCTAATATAAATAGGTATAGCATTATTACTATTAGGGTTGCAATTAATAGCAGCTAAGCTATCACCATAATAATAATTATAGGTAAAGCCAGCTATAATTATAATTATCTTAGTATAAATAAACTTAAATAAAATTTATATTTATATTAATATAAATTCCCCCAATAATATATATTTATAATATATTAGTTAATAATTTATATAATACAATTATATTAGGTATTTAATAATATTAATATTAAAGGTAATATAAATAAAACTTTATTATTTATATATAAAAGAAAAAGTTTTATATATATTTAAGTAGGAGAGTTATTAGTAAGGAAAAAAAAAGGAAAGAGTTATATATAAAAGAATAATAGCTAGTACTATTTAGTTTGAAAAAATAATTTAGCTATTTATACTAGTTTTATATTACATTAATATGCTAATAGCTAGCATTATATAACTTTATAGCATTTATTAAGGCCATTATAGCTACCTAATATTACTTATCTAATTTAAAAAAGAAAATATATATAAATAATACTAGAAATATAAGTCCTTTATAAGTAGAGGCTTAGCTATCTATTAATAAATAGGGCAATAACATTAAATCCTTCTTTTAAAATTATTAAAAGCCATTATAATAGCAAATTACTTTATTAGCCCACACTACTTTTATTTAATAATTAATTTAAGGGTGGCACCAAGTAAATTATTAGGTATTTATATAAATAATAAATACACTTAATAATAAAGTAAATTTTCTTTATTTAATAAATACTATTAAATAATAACCTACTTTTATATAAACTATTAAAAAATATTTTAGGTAGGATAAGCTAACTTTATAAATATTTTTTAAGTATAATAGCAAAGATGTTTATAGTAATTTAATATTAGTAAAATAATTATTTTTGGCGTGTAAAATAATAACTTTATAAAAGATAGTAAAATATTAATAGTAACTTAGATGCTCTTACTTTAAATAAAGAGTAAGAAATAGAGGATAAGGGAGAGGAATAAAAAATAAAAAAGGGATGAAAAAGGGATGAAAGAGGGATAAAAAAGGGATAAAAAATAGGGATGAGAGAGGGATAAAGAATAGAAATAAAAGAGGGATAAGGAATAGAAATGAAAGAAAAACAAGAAATAAGAATAAGAAAGGGATAAAGGATAGAAATAAGAAAGGGATGAGGAATAGGGATGAAAAAGGGATAAGGAATAGAAATAAGAAAGGGACGAAAAATAAAAAAGGAATAAGGGATAGAGATAAGAGAGGAATAAGGGATAAAGGATAAAGTATAGGGAATGAAAGAAATTTCTTTAAAGGTTTAAGGGCTTTTATTTATAACCTAGAGATATTTAAGCTAAGATATTAGCAAGTAGGCTAAGTATCTAATTTATTAGGCTATTATTATAAGGAGGTAAAAAGGCGACTATATATTATATATAAAGAAAAGTAGACTAATAGTTGCAATTTAAATAATAATATTAAATAATCTTGCTAAAAATAAATTTAATAATATATTTATATAAATATAAGGATTAATAATATTTATAATATATAAAAAAAAAGAATAAATTAGTTTTATAGCCAAATTCTTAGTTTTATAGTAGTTATTAAGCTATATATTTAGGATTATAAAACTAATAGCTATAATTATATAAAGATTCTATTTATTATTTATGCTATATTATAGAGTTTAAGGCAACTTAAATTTCTAGTATTATTATAAATTATTAATAATATAAGGTTTATTATAAACCTTCCTTTTTTAAGCTTTTTAATATATTATAAATTTATACTAAAGGTAGTAAAAATAGGGCCTAATAGCTTTTTAATATTTTAGCAATTAGCTCTATAAAATATAACCTTTAAAAATAATATGCTTATATTATTATTAGGCTTAAAAATAAGCAATTTATTAATAATTTTAAATTTTAATTTAAATAATTCCCTTATAATTAATAGTATCTTATTAAAATAAATATTAACTTTTATACTATATTTTATTAGTATATTTGTAAAAAATGCATAAATAGCTGCTACTTAATTTATTATAACGACTAAGCTATATATTTAGTATAAAAAAAATAGAGGTATATTTTTAATATTAGGAAATATATAGAAGGAAAATTTTTTAAATATTATTTTAATAAATTAGTAGTTATTTACTAATAGTAATATTTTTATTTATTAGCTGGGCTCGCCTAATAGTAGTAGCCTAATACCTTAATATATTCTATTTATTAAGAGTAGGAGCTTAATATTTAGGCTTCTATTATTTGCTAGTAGTAGGCTTGAATTATTAGGATAAATATAGCCAAATAGTAGGCGTGGTTAGTTGGCCTTGCCTTAGGCGTATTAGTTTATGGAATGCGTTTCCTTAAAGTTTTATATTAAGAGGAATATTATGTTAGCTAAGGAGGTATAGCTTAAGGCAATTATGTTTTAATATTTTAAATATTAATAGCCTACCTTATTTAATATAGTTAAAAAAAGTTAGATATAAATTTAATTTATTAAATATATAGGATGGAATTAATATTAATTATAGTATATTTTAATATAAAAAGTATAGTAAAAGATATATTAAAAGAAACTTTTAATAGTTAAATGTAGTTTAAAACTATAAATAGTATATATAATAGCCTATTATTTAAAATTTGCTAAACTATTAAACCTCGTTTAAATTTAAGGCTTGGCTAAGAAATATATAAATTATACTTAAAACCTTATATTTAGCAGCTTATTACATTATTAGTGCTAGCTATAAATATATTAAAGTTTTTTATTAAACCTATTAGGGGCCTTTAAAATCTTTTTATGTGTTTAATAAAGCTTTTTAAGTAGTTTATTTAAAATAGTAGTTATTTTATTAATATTTATATTTATTAATAAGGTTATAAATTAATAATAAAATTTAAGTAAAGGAAAAAAGCCTATATAATTTAAATTATATTTATGGATTATAGTAAGGGGGGTAGCTAAAAGACCTAAATATATACTTATACTATTATTTACTAGGAACTATACCCATTTACTAAATTTACTTATTATATTACTTATTATAAAGTAGGTTTTTACTACATTTTACATAGCTGCTAGCTAGTTGCATATATAGGGCCTATTTATTTAAGACCCACAAAATGCTCTAGCCACCTTTCTCCCTTATAAGGCACCTTATTAAGCTTTAAAATTTTCCTTAAATAGCCTTTTAATAGATATTTAAGCTAAAAATAAAAATGCCTTAAAATAGGTTATATATATACTATAATAAAATAAGGCCATTTATATTAAAGTAAAGCTTGCTTTTAATATTAATAATTTTTAAAATATAGTTAAACCTAGTATTTATTTTAAATAGTTAAGTTTACTTTATAGTTTTTTATTATTAAATTTATGGGCTTTAAAGTATATATTTATTTAAATGTATATTTTATAAGAGGGGCATATAAAAGATAAAGCTTTTAAGATATATAATATTAAAAAACTATAATATAGCTTCTTTAATTATATAAAAGAATAAAAAAAGGTAAATAGCCTTAAATATCTATTAATACCCATTTTTCTAAAATGCTTTATATATAGGCTTTAAAGGGCAAAATTATATTAATAATTAATATAATAATATTATTAAAAGAAAAGCTATTAGTACTATAATTAGTATAGTATAATAATAGTATAAGTATAGGCCAAAAAAAGCGCGATTTTAAACTTTTAGTCCTTTAAAAATTTTTATAGTACTTAGCAACTCTATTAGCACTTCTTTACTAGAATTTTATAGCTATTTATTTTATAACTTAACTTAGTAAAATACAATTTAAGGTAGATAAATAGGCTACTTATAAAGAAATTTTAGCTTTAAATATATTTTAGTATAGCCTAATTTAAAATATAACTTAATATTATTCCTACTATTCTTTTTAGTTTTATTTATTAATTCCTTATAAAATTAAAACTTAAAAAATAACGCATAATTCCTTAAAGATTATATATTAATATTACTTATATTAGGGACTTTTTAGATTACTAATAATAAGATTATATTTACTATAATTAAGTATAATAAATCCAATTTTATTAAATATTATCTTAATATATTTTATATTATTAAACCACTTAAATATTTAAAATATATTTAATGCTTGTTTTTATATAAATAAACTAGTAGTATTATATATTTTTAAAACTTTAAAAAGTTTAATTTTACTACTAGGCCTTAAAAAGTAGCAACATTTAGTTAATAAGTATTGCAAATATATAAAGCGTCTATTTATTTTATTAATATAAATAAGGTCTTAAAACTACTCTTTTATTAGCTAATTATTATATAAAGACTTTAAGGCATAAAAACTATAATTTTTTATAAGCTTGCTCTCCATATTTGGCACAAATGCTAGTAGAGGCCCATTTATAGCAACCATATTTACTTGGCAGTTTTTATATATATAAGCTAATAAATGCAGCCTTTAAATATAGCTAATATAAAAAAGGTTTTTTAAGTAAAATAGGGTTATAAAGAATAAGGTTCTTTAAGACTAGTAATAAATTAATAACTTAATTTCTTTTTTAAATTTAAATTAAATAATATAATACCTAAAATTTATAGGATACTAAAGGTTTTTATGGCTATTAGTAAATATTAACTACTATATATATTATAGTATTTATTTAGGAGGCTTATATATAGCTATAAGAGGCCTACTAGATTAAAAAGCCACCTAGCCCTTATTATTAATAAAGAATACTAGGTTTGCCATTTTGGCTGCTTCTATTAAGGTTTTTTAAATATAAAATTAAAACCTAAATAAAGTTATTTAGTTAATATAAAGCAAGAAACTTAAAAATAATAAAAGGTTTTTTATAAGATAGAGTGGAAGAGGCCCGGGGCAAAAAAAAGGCCCGGGGCAAAAAAGAGGCTTAGAGCAAGAAAGAGGCTAAAGGTAATAAATACTTCAAGTTCTTTAGCAGGCACCTAAAAACTACTAGAATATAACTTAAAAAAATATTTTATTAAAAATAATTACACCTAGGCCGGGCATACATATAGAAAAAATATAAAAACTAATAGATCCTAACTACCTATATATATAACCGCCAAATTCTCATACTTTAAACTACTATTAAAAATACCCTTATTTATTAAAATATTAAAGTTAGTAATAATAGTAAGTTGCTTGCACTAACCATTATATTCTTTTAATTAATAGTTCTTTTTTATATTTTTATAATTTTTATAAATATATATTTACTAATAGCTAATAAAAATATTTAATTATAAAACAAGCAGCTTTGGCAATTTATAGAAAAATAATCCTAAATTTACAAGGCGGTAAGTATATTTATAACCATTTTTTTAAAAGTTTAAAGTAACCCAATAAGTTTAAAAGTTAATAGGAGGCTACTATTTACTTATTAAAATAGCTACTAGGCCAGCCTACTTTATGCCCCTATTTTTTGTTTTACTTTATATAATTAACTATATAATAACTTATAATAGTTATTTTAAGAAATCCTTTTAAAATAGGAAACTTAGCCTTAGCTACTATATAATATGCAAAATATTTTTATAGCTAAATTAAATATGCACTATATTGCAAATAGTTAGGGCCTAATATAGCATTATATAAATATAAAGACTATTTAATAAAAGTATATTATATAGATTATATATATGTAATAACATACCTTTACGCACCTTAATTCCTAAAAGTAGGCCTTACTAGCATGACTATTAATGCAAAATTATAGTAAAATAATTATTATTTAAGTTTTATAAGCTATATATAATTTATATAAGCAGGTAAAATTAAACTTTACTTTACCTAGTAGGCGCATTAAGTACATTACAAGTATTGCTTTTTTGGTGTAAATAGTATTTAAAAGCTTTAATTTATAAGCTATAAATAATAAATTAACTAAGCTTTTTGGCCCATTTAAAAAGGTATTAATTACATGCCTCCCCTCACCATATAGCAAATAGTTATGCAAATTTATAATTGCTAGGACTTAATAAAATATAATAAAGTTTAATGCTATTAGTGCGCTACAAACAGGCCTTTAATATATAAACCCATATATAGTAGGGGGCTTATTTTAATTTATACTTTATTGCGCCCTTTATGCCCTTTAGTTCCCCCCCATCCCCTATATTCTTCCTTAAGGTAGAAGGTATTACTACACCACCCACTTTTTTATTAGTATTCTTTCTTCTTACCTTATTAATAATAAGCTTTATATATATATAATTTGGGTTTCTTAATTAATAAATATAGATAAATTATATAAAATAGGTTAAAATATAATATAGAGTTAAGCTATAAAAATACCTATTAAAGTACTTATTTAAATAGGTAGGTAGGTAATATGGCGCGGCGCGCTTATATGCCTAGAAGTGAAAGTGCGCAAAGCTCGGGGTTTATTATAAGCATATAATTACATAGCGCTTTTTACCTAATACAAAAATGTTTTTACACCATCTAATAAAACCTATAATCCTATATTTTTATATAAAGTACACCAGCTTTTAGTAGCAGGCATTATAGCATATATAGGCATTTTTTATAATAAGTAGTGCGCGGCGTGCAAACTACTTTACTATTTTATTTTTTCTAATTTTATAAAAATATATTCTATTAATATAAGTTAATTTTATATTTTTTATTTTTATTTTAAAATTTTATTCTCTATTTTAAGCTGCTATTTTATTTGTGAAAAGATTAATTATTAAGATTTAAAGTATATAATTAAAAGGAGCGTCATATTAGTACCTACTTAAATAAAAATTTAAATAAACTTAGCGTCCTTCTATAACTACTAAGCCTTTTATTTCTACTATATGCCAACAAAATATAAAATAGCCCCACTTTTAGGTTTCACATAATATAATTATAATACTTTAAGCAATAATCACAAGCCTAATATATTAAAAATAATTAATATTCTATCGCTAAAGGTATAATAGATCCATATATATACATATCTAAAAATAATCAACTAGCTAATATATTAAGGTCTTTTGCCCAATACTATAGTTGTTGTGAATAAATTATTATTATTATTATTAACATTTTCTCCAAATTTAGCAAAGCCAAGAAAATTGCAGAAAAGTATTTTAAGCATAGGAGGGGGAGACTACTACTTTATATAGCTAGCATCTACTAGCTTAAATTTAAAAGAGGAATAGCTACCCTAAAATAATAAAGAATTAAAGGCTATTAATAAAAATATAAATATTAATAAATCCTAAGCTCCCTAATCTTAATTATTATATCTTTTTTTTTTTATATATATATATATTTATCACCTAATTGCTGCTCATTTAAATAGCATAGCTAATAAATACTTATACCACTTTATATTTAATATTACCTTTAAAAATATAATTTATAAAACTAGCAGGAAGCATATAATTACCAACTTATAAGGGCTTGGCAGTAAAAGTTCTCTTATAGTATGGTAAAATAGTCTCTATGCCTTTAGCTTAATTAGCTATAGCTCACCTTATACCTGCCTTATATACTTAAGTCCTTAAATTCCCCTCCTATTTTAAAATAAATTTACTAACATTTTTATAGTATAGCAACCACTCATTATATATAACTTTAGCAGTATTTACTAATATTACTTTTATTGTAAAATAAGCACATTTTAAAGCAGCATATAAAATTATTTATTCCTACTCTAATACTATTATAGTTAGAAATTAGCTTTAATTTAAGGAATTAAATTTTAAGGCAATTACTTAAACATTTATATGAAATATAAAATACTAGGATTGTAAAAATTATTAAAAAAAACCTAGAAATACTTTAAACTTACTTATAAAAAAAGGTGCGGTTAATGTAATATATATAGTGAAAGAAGAGTAAGCCCTTAATCTTTATTTTAATAATTAATATTAATTTTAAGCTATTTAATAAATTTTTAGCCTAGTAACTAAAACTAAAATATAGAAAGCTAGAATCTTTTATTATAGCTATTTATATATACTTAACTTTTTAATTTTATATTATTTAGTTTAGGCTTTAAAAGATATAACTATATTATATTAAAATATTACTAATAGAAAGTTAGTAATAAAAAGACTATATTATATTAAAAATTTTAGGCATATTTATAAAAATAGATAACCTCCTTTTTTTATATATTTATATTTTAAAATATTTTTGCACATATATTAAAATAAATACCTATACTAGTATATACTATAAAGAACCTAGAGAGGCTTTAGCCCTATATTATTATAAAGCTTTTATACTAATATATTTAAATAGAAAATTTAATTTACTAGTTTAAAACCTTTATTTCTAATAGCTTTTTCTAGCCTTTAAATTTAAATAAGCTATTTCTATTTAATTAGGCGTTTATATATAGCTATTATAATTAACTTGCTATATATAATCTTATAATACTTCTAGCTAGCTGCTATAAGTGTACCTTACCCTATTTATTTTTCTTTTAGCTCTTTTATTTTAATATTTTTATTTTTTATTATAAGGTCTTTGCCTATTGCTAAAGTTTGTTATTTATCTTATTTCCTTCTTAAATTATTATTATTCCCTTAATTAATACCATCTTTTTAATTACTGCCATCCCCTTAATTACTACCATCCCCTTAATTATTATTATCCCTTTAATTACTGCCATCCCCTTAATTATTGCCATCCCCTTAATTACTACTATTCCCTTAATTACTTTAGTTTCCAGCCTTATATTTACTAATAGCTTGATATAAGGCCGCCTAAATATAGGTAAAAAGCTTTTATATTTAAAAAGTGGAAAACCTAATTTTTATTATTTTATTAGTTACCGCCATTTTATTAATTACTATTATCCTATTAGTTACTATTATTTTATTAATTATTACCATTTTATTAATTATTATTATTTTCTTAATTATTATAGTTTTTTTGGTTTCTACTTTTATATTTACTAATAGCTTAATATAAAGCCACTTAAATATAGGCAAAATACTCCTATATTTAAAACCTAATTAATTAAAGTGGAAAAAGAGCATAGTATTTATTATTCCTTTAATTGCCTTAGTTTCTAATATTATATTTGCTAATAGCTTAGCATAAAATTTTATTTTTAAAGTTAAAAGTTTATGTTTTGCTTTTATATTAAAAGCCTATTTTATAGTAAATTAAAATTAGAAAGCTAAATAATATATTACCTATTAATTAATTATCTCTTTAATTTTTTTGATTTCTTTAATTTTTTTGGTTTTCTTAGTTTTTTTAATTTTTTTAATTTTTTTGGTTTCTTTAATCTCCTTGGTCTCCTTAGTCTTCTTAATTTCTCCAATTTTTTTAATCTCTTTTATGCTTTTAGCCCCCATTTTATAGCTTGGCATAAAACTATTACTAGCTAAAAATATATACCCCACTTTTATATAAAAAACTTATTTTATAATAGGCTAAAATAAAAAGGAATTAGCTATATTTTGTTTTAAAATAGCTGGCTATAATAGTAACTAAATAATAGGGCTAATAGTAATATTTTTAAAAAGTAAAGTTATAGCTAATAAAAATGCCAAGCCCTTATTAGTAGTACTAGGGTGCCTGGTTTAAATATTCTTTATTCCTTAAAATATTAACACTACTATTAATATTTTACAACTATAATGCGAAGTTACGGCAAACGTCGTGCTGCTTCCCACGCGGCGAGATCGTCGCTGCTGGCATGACGTAGCCTAACACTGCCGCCTGGTAGACATGTTGTCTGATGTTATGCAATGCATTTATTGGCACTGATTGCGTGCGTCAAATGATTGGGAGGAAGTAGAAAGGGCTTGCTACATTAGCAACTATTAAGTTCGGGAGATGCTAAGTTGTTGTTGCTTCGAATTTAAAGTCTTGGCTGCAATTCTCACTTTGGGGAAGAGCGCACTACTCCTTACTACCCGGGGGGCAGGCCTTCCCTACCCCCCTACACCCTTAGTGTAGAAGGTGCTAAAATTCCACAACAACCAAAATCACACAACACCCATACATTCTTTTATAAGGTAAGAAACCTATTAAAACTTAAATTTTAAATATAACAACCCACTATCCTTACTACTAATATTCTATATATATTTAATTTAGTAAAAAAAAGGTTATATTAATTATTTTAAATTAAATTTAAATAAAAAAAATATATAATTTCTATTAAAATTAAATTAATAGCTTTTATAAAGTATATAAATTATAAAATAGTAATTAAACTAAGTATAGGTACTCTATTAATTAAATTAAAGAACTATTAACTACTATTTTATTTATATACTTTAAAAACTTTAATAAATTTATATAAATAATAATAATAAAAGTATATTAAATTAATTTATTAATATATTTAAATAATAATTTATATTATTAATAACTTTATTTATTTTAATTAAATTAAATATATTATTATTATTATAATTATTATAATTAAATTTAATTAAATTATTTTATAAATAAAATATTTAAAGTACTTATTCTTTTAATTAAAATACCTTTTATTAAGTTTAAGTTTTATTAAATTAATAGTTAAATTAAATTAATAATTAAATAAAGTAATTTAAGTTTATTAATATAATTAAAATAGATATAATTATTTTTATTTAACTTAAATTTAATTTTTAATTTAAGTTATAATAAAATATTTTTAAACTATATAGGGTTTTAACCTATAACTACTTTAAATTATTATAAATAGCTTTATATAACTTTTTTATTAATTAAATTTAATTTTTTCTATTTAATTAAATAATAAAATTTAAGCTATATTTTCTTTATAATTAACTTTTATTATATTTATATTTAATAGCCTTTTAATAGTTTATATAAAATTATAATATACTTTAAATATATAATAGTTTAATTTTATTTTTAAATATATAATTAATTAATAATTTATAATTACTTCTTCTTTTATTAATTCCTTTCTTTTATTTAAAGGTTATTACTTTAATATAAAGTTCTTTTAATTAAATAAATATAATTATATTTTTATTAAGCTTATAACCCTTTTAATAAACTACTACTTTTATAATAATATTTAAATATTATTAATTAATTAAAGTTAAGTTAATTAAGTTATTTTTATAAATAATAAACTTAAAGGTTATTAATAAAGTAATAATTAATCCTTTTAAATATTATTATTAAAAATACTTATAATATATAATTATATATTTTAATATTTAAACTTTTAAATTAAATACCTTTTAATTAATTTAATAATAAGTTTAAATATAATAATATAAAAAGTTTATATTATAAGTTATTAATTTATTTAATATAATTTTATATTTAAATAATTAAAGGTTAGTTTTTAAAGTTATATATAATATATTTATATATAAATATTATATTAACTATTAAATTAAATATTTTATAAATAAAATCCTTATAAAAGTTATAAAATAATCCTTTTAAATTATTTATTAAAGTATATTTTAATATTTTTCTTAAGTATTAAAAACTTTAATATTTATAAATTAGAATTTATAAATTAAATATAATAGTAAGAAGATAAAAGTATATTAAATTAATAAATATATATAGTAACTTTAATATTATAATAGTTAATAAAGTTATTAAAGAAAAGTTTTTATTAAATTATATTTTTAAAAGTTTATATATTTTATATTATTTTAAGTAGGTTTTTTTATTAGTTAAAGTAGAAAAGGTAATTAATATTAAACTACTCCTTTAAAATAATATTTTAATATTTAAAACTAATATAATAATTAAAGAAATATTAAGTAAAATAATAAAGTTAATTAAGTATAATTTTATTATTAAAAACTTTATATTTAATTAAGTAAATTAAGTTTTTATTAAGTTATATTTTAATAAAATAATAATTTAATTAAACCTTAAATATATAATATATAAGAATAGTTTTATTAATAATATTATTAATATTTATAAAAGTTATAAACTTATAATTATTTAAGTTATAAATTTTAGTATTTTTATTTAATTATTTATAAATTATAATAATAATAAAGTAATTATTTAATTTATTAATTATATTATTATATTTATTATTATTTTATATATTTAAATTAATTAGTTAATATTAAGTTTAATAATTTATTAAATAGTTAAAAAGTTTATATTATAAATAATAACTTTATATACCTTATATTTTAATTTAATTAGTTTAATTAATAATTCTTTTAATTTTAAGTATTAACTAATAAAATAAAAGAAAAATATATATTTTTAATTAATAGTTATTACTTTAAATAATAAAAAGGTTAGTTTAGTTAACTATTATAAAGATTATTAAATTAAAGTTATTATTAAAGAGTAGTTAAATATATTATATTAAAATACTTTTTTATAATTATAGAAGGAGAGAGTAATTAAAAGATTATATAAATAGGTTTATATAACTAATAGTGTTAAAGGATTTAATATAATAGGAAAGTTTTATAAAGTTTTTAAGTAATTTTTATAAAACTTTAAATTAATATCTTTATAAGTCTTTTAGTTTAAACTTTAAATAAATACTTTTTAAAGTGCTTTTATTTATATTACTTTTATTAAGTATTAAAGAGTATTTTTATATTATTTTAACTTTATTTTTATATATATAAAGTTATAAATATTTTTAACTATAATTTAATAGTTAAGTACTTTTAATATAACTTTTAATATACTTTAAAATATATTAATTAGTTAAATAGTTAATATATATATTATATATAAATATTAATAATAAAGTTAATAAATATTATAATTAAATTAAATTAAGTATAGTTAGATTATATAAATAGCCTTTAATTACTTAAGTAAAGTATTTATATTAAAGATTTAAATATATAAATAATATATAGTAGGTGTTATATTTAAAATTTATATTTAAATAGGTTTTCTATTTTATATAAAAATATATAAGTATTATATAATTTTAATTATTATAGGGTTTTAATATCTATTTTATTAAGAGTGGGTAAATAGAAGCTAAAGCCTATAGGTATATAGTATTTACTTAAAGGCGCCGTTACTATCGTTTACACCCGGTACTTATAGGTTAAAGGTAGTATATTAGCTATATAACTACCTTTATTTAAAAATGCCTTAAAACTAATTATTTTATATATAAAAAAATATAGTTAATTATAAAATATTAAAAAGTATATATAATTTTTATTTAATTTTAAATAATTTAAAATAAAAAAGTAAAAAAGTTTTTTAATAATTTAAAAATATATTTTTTAAATAAAGTATTTAAAACTTTTCTTAAAAAGTTAATATAAATTAATTACTTATAAACTTTATATTAAATAAATACTTTTACTTTTAAAAAATATTTATTATATTATTTTTAATATAAAAGAAATTATAAATTTAACTTTATAAATTATTTATATTTTTAATTTTATTATTAAATTAAAAGTAAATAATTAAAGTTTTAAAAATAAAATATAATATATCTTTTAAAGATTAACTTAATTAAGTTTACTATATAAAACTTTTTATAATAACTTTATAATTATTTATAATACTATCTATTATTAAAAAATACCTTCTTATATTAATATATTAAGCTATATTAGTTTAGGTTAACGCTATTAACTTTAATATAAACTAGTCTATTAAAGGTTAAAGCTATTATAAACTATAGGCTACTTAGTCTTAATATTATTAAATATTATATATAATATTATTATATAACTTAAGTAAGTTAATTAAAATAGGTAAAAATAAAAGCTATTATTCCTTTAAAGGTTCTAACTCTACTTAAATAAACACCTATTTATTAGCTTTAAGTTAGTGTATCACATCACGCACAGCCCCCCTCACGCACACGCATTTCTTACTAAAAAGACTAATTTCAAGCCCTTTCTAATTAATTATATAAAAATATTAATAATTTAAGAAAATATATATTAAATTCCTATTATTTTATCTATATATAATAAAAATTTTAAAAAAGTCTAAACTATTTTTAATATAGTTAGATAGAAGTAAGTAAGTATTTTTAACTTTTTATATATTAAACTATTATTATAATTTTTTAATTAAATAAGAATATATATATTAATGTTATTTTATTAATAAAATAGTTTAAATATAAAGAATGTATAAAAAGAAATTTTATTTTTAGAATTTTCTTAGAATTAGTTATTTAAGTTTTAATAATAAGTGGTCTTTTATCTCTACTATATTTACTCCACTTATCTTAAATCTTTAATAATTAATTAAAGAAAATCCTAATATTAAATACTTTTTTAATTTATAAGATTTATTATAAAAAGTATTATATTATTTAAAATTATTACTATATATAACTCTATTTAACTAAAAGTTTAATAATAGTTTAATATATAAAAGTTAAAAATACTTACTTACTTCTATCTAACTATATTAGGAATAGTTTAGATTTTTTTTAAATTTTTATTATATATAGACTAATTTTTATAAATTTAATATATATATTTTTTAATTAGTAGTATTTATATATAATTAATTAAAGAGGGCTTGAAATTAGTTTTTTTAGTAAGAAATGCATGTGCGCGAGGGGGGCTATGCGTGATGTAGTACACTAACTTATAAGTAAAACTATTTAAAAATAGTTATTTAACTAAACTAAAAAACAACTAGATAAAGTAATTATACTTTATTACTATATATAGTATTTAAGTTTATAATTTTAATAGCTTTATAAAAAAAGAAATAACTATTAATAATTAAATTTATAATTATATAAAAATAAACTTTTATTTTAAAAGAAGTTATTAATATTTAAAATAGTTAATATATTTTTAAAAGGTTAAGAGATTATAAGCCTAATTTAAAAATTAAAATTTATAAGAATTTTAAATTTAAACTTAAAAGTTTCTCTTTAAATTTAACTCCTTTAAAGAGAAAAATATTAAAAGGTTTAAAAGGTTTAAATAAAGTTAAATAAAGTTATAATAATATAATATAATGAAATAAAAACTAATTATAAAATTATAATTATAAGTTTTTAACTTTATATTTAAAAGAGAAATTTAACTTTATAAATATTTATAAGAAATTTAAAATTAACTTATAAAATTTATAAGATTTTATATATTATAAAAAGATTTAAAGTTATTTAAAAGAATTAATTAATTTAACTTTTAATAATAATAATAATATTTTAAATAATTATAAAATATATAATTATATTTCTATTTTATATATATTTAAAGATATATATAATACTTTTATATAAAATAAAAGAAAATAATATAATAAAAGTATTTAAGATTTAATATTTTAAAAACTTTATTAATAATAATAATTATAATATATAAATATAATTATAAAGTATTATAATAATATAATATTAATTAAATTATAAATATAAATAATTTATAAATTAATTATTATAAAATATTATATAATATAATTAAATTTTTAAAAATAATTATAAATAAATTATATAAAAGATTTTAATTAAGAAAATTAATCTTTTAAATATATATATATAAGAAAACTTTTATTAAATAAACTTATAAAGTTTAATATTATATTCTTTATTTAAATATATAAATAATTTTATTTTTAAATATAAAATTAAAATTTATAATTATAATTTTATAATTAACTTTTATTTAATTACTTTATTTTATTATAATTAAATTTAATTTTTAATTTAATTTAAATCTTTTATGAACTTTTAATTTTTAATTTTTAAAAATTAAAATTAAAAGTTTCTTAAATTTAAATATAAAGATTTATTTTTATATAATTATAAATTTAATTATTAATAATTGAATTTTATTTATTTTAAAACTATAAAAATTATAAAGTAAAAATAATAATAAAATATAATTATTTTATTAAAACTATATTTTAATTTTTATTTAATAAACTTAATTATTTTAAATATATTTTATTTATTATTAGTAAAAATAAAACTTTTTAACTTTTTACTTTTTATTTTCAATTAATAATATAATAATATTAACTTTTATTATAAAATAATTTCTTTAATAAATAATATTATAAATATATAATAATTAATTTATTAAACTTATAATAAGAGTAAAAATTATTATTATAAATATTACTATTTTTAATGTATAATATTTATAATACACTCCTTAAAATTTAGCTACCCTAAGGTAAATTACTATCCATTAGAAACGGTATACACTTCTAGCAGACCTATATAAGGATAGCAGAAAATGGGTTTCAAAGACAGCCTGGTCACGTGAGGTAGCCCATCTTAACAGCGATTGTCTCCATCTCCCCCCCCCCCCCACTTTCCATGACTATTTGTACGACTTCGACCAGGGTTGTTGTTGATGCCCCCGAAATAAGCGGCCATTCTTAGCAATCTTGACCGTCCCCGCTGTTGCCACTGGTGAGTGTGTCGGAGGAGTGCAAAAACGAGTGCGGAAGGTAGTTCTTAAAACCCAAGGCATTGATGGTGGACTCGAAGATATCCCGGTTGTGTTTCGACCATGTAAAAGTCCATGAGAGTTTGATATCCGCTGTAGGATACCCAGAATTGTATCGAGACCTGCTTCCGTCGTAGTATCGTTTCATTATGGACCATATTGCATCACCAAGGCCCAGTTGTAGCTGAGCCAGCCTGGAATTGATGGTTGCAGCACCATATCGCTGTTTAAGCGCCATGAATTTGATCATGGGTAGTAGTCGACAGTCGATGCTGAAGTCGTTCCAAGAACCAAAGAAAAAGCCCCCAATAAACCGGGACATTGTTCTAACAGGCAGCTCGGCGAGTTGTGCCATGTCTGTTGCATGGAGGGATTCGACTTTTTGGGTGTCCTCATCTTCCGGGGCTAGGATTAACTGCATCGACCTCACATAAATGAGGAGCAACTTCAGTGCTTGGAGATGGCCATGATCAAATGAAACACAGCGGTTGAGTCTGATCCTGGACTCAATAATTTTCTCCCATGCTTGGAGGCCCTTCACGAGGATGCGCTGGTCATCAAGAAAATTTGCCAAATTGGCAGATGTCCCGTTAAGGCAAATAGCCCAGTAGCAAGCTAGCCTCCAAGACTCAACCCCTTGGGCGAAGGTATTCCAGGACGTCCGGAACATTTCCATGGAATCATCAGGCTGGGGCAACCCCCCAAGTGAGGGCCGCGGTATTTGTAACGTTCTTCGGTCTGTTCGTACGAACTCATCAGGTGATCCCAGAAGACACATGGCTGCCAGCCGGAGATGCAGCGCTTCCATTTCTTCGATTGCCAAATCTCCCTTGTAATGGGCTCGGAGGCCGAATTTTTGGGTGTTACTGTTCTGCGCTTGGGGGATGATGGCATCACCGAGGACCGCAAAACAGGTAAGCTGTAGGTGGCAGCCAGCTATAACGTTGCCCTGCATTATCTCGAAGTATGCCATGGCAGACATACTGAGGAGCAAAGTCCGGGGTGACAAGGTCGCGGTCTCGGTCCCAAGACGCATTCGGAGGAGTGCCAAGGCAGTAGTGTAATGCCGAATGGCCTTGGCGTGGTGTACGTCGTACGGAGAGGACGATGCCAGGGCGATCGCAGATTGATCGCTGGCACAAGGCGCCCGAGACCGAGCCACTGGTGAGAGCGAGAGTGCACCCAAGCTCATGCATATATAGTGAAAGACATCATCGCTCAAGCCTTCAGTTGGCACCACTTGAGCGATTGCATCGGAAGTAGAAAGGCCAACCGGGTCGTGGCGTTGGAAAGTGTGGTAATAGGCGGACCGGAGGATGTCGGCCTCGGTCCAGATGGTATTGATGACAGGGGCGGCGGGTAGAAGCGCCGGCTGCAGCTCCTTGCGCTTATTAGGTATTAGGACTTGACGCGGCGCATATTCGCAAGTGTGGCCCAATCTCGTGCACCCCTTGCAGTGTGGCCTGCGTTCGTCACATCGTACACGGCGTCTTTGCAGTGTCAGTAGACCCAATGCTTCCTTTAAATTGTGTCCAGAATGGCATAATACCTCTTACAAGTGAGACAGCCTGTCCGGACTTTCGCATGGAAAACGCGTTTTGGCTTTGACTGCGGGCGTGCTTCGAATTGTAGGTTTGACATGGTGATTCACCTCTAAGAATGGAGAGCGTCCAACACTCCAATTGTACCATCGTGCCATTATAAGCACTTGAGGATCCCAGTCGGTTAAGTAAGTCGAATTGTACCTCTCGTCATGTTGCAAAAGAACCTTGGAAGGGAGTCGAGATGGACAGCAACAGTGCTGATGGTGGCTGCTGAGTCATTTCAGAAATAATCCTTACATCGTACTTGTTGTGGAGTACTGTGGAGGAGGCTAATGCAGCTGTCGTACAATAGACCAATGAGGAGCTACCACGGGACGATAGGCGAAGGTATTCCCTGCCGGTATGTGAGAATTCTGTGGGACCGGGGTGGAGTTTGGGATCCGAAATCCCATTCTACACTACAGAAGAGTCCAAGGTTGAAGAACCCTTACATCGGCAGATGCCACATGGCTGCCGGACGTGCATGCAAGTCCCGCAATTTGTTTCGTGGGAATATAATACACTAGATCTAGATCGGGGAGGCCAATTCAGAAGATGACAGGGTGCCCACCTAGGAACATAGAGCCTCTTGGCGCACCGCATTCACAGTGTTCCCCGTTGCGAGATGGAAAGAGACGTGCTGAAAAGGGACTTGCGACCGCACCTCCGTTTTACCTCCTCATACGGCCCCACATGCATCGTGTCCTCGGGAACTGACCGCATGGATCAACCCGAGAAGAGGCTGACATGAGGTAAGCTCATCTGAGATATATATCTCACTTGAAGTAGGTATGTAGCGGGACAAGATCGTCAATCGCGACGGGGTAGGCCCACTTATCCTTCAATGTTGGTCAGCACTTGAGGATAGTCATACCAGTTTTGTCCATACCATCTGCTAAGCTGGGAGTGGGGGTCTAAACTTTAAATTCATGTGTCCCTCTCTCGGCAAAGTACCTTGAAGGCCTCAATCTTTTCTCCCTTCGCTGGCATCACCGGCACGGCGACTGCCTAGGTGCAAGGTGAGGCAATCGGGCTTATAAACCTTAGTTAAAATAAATTTAAAGTTTTATATAAACTTTTAATACATAATTATTTATACTTATAATAGAGTTTTACTTCTTTATCGGTACTGCATCCTGCTACATCGGGCATATTTTCGTGTTTATAGTTAGACCCCTTATAAATAGAAGGTATTATATTACTAAAAACAAATATTAGCATTGTCTTACCATTTAGTTTCACCCTAGCTGAAACTTCTGATTTCCTCCACATGTTTTTGAGACAAACACGTAATATGGGACATGTAGTGAACATAGGTGTCTTCACCGCACTTTAACATTTAGTCTAGACCTTGTGATGGGTGTTCTATGGCCTTCTTTTTTATTAATACGATGCATAGGGTCGCGAGTAGACACGAGAATCGGTTCTGGATGTTAGAGTCTTACAATGCTTTATTTATTCTGTCTCATACTTGGCGCCACATGCACTGGCCACACGTGCAGCCATGTCGCCCGTCCAGACATTCTGAAATCCCATGCGGATATATACTGGTTTCCCGAACTCATGAACTCGCTCTTTGGGTATGAAGGCGCCACGTACATTTTACATGTATGGGGATTAAAAACGAAACCACTCGCTCCTTGGGTATCGCAGGGCTATACGTTGCTTTACTATTTGCAAGATATGCGGGCGGGGGTCGAGGAGGAAGAAGGTCCCATCTGGGCTGTAGACTTACCAAGTATGGCATAATACCTAGATAGGAAGTCAACATTGAAGTCTTGAACTGCTTCTATGGTGGCTCCATTGTTGTCTTACTACGCAATGCCATCAATCTATATTATAGGCTCCAAAGTCACGGAAATCTATCCTTAAATTCTTCTCCCATGGCTTCGAAATTGCGTCCCACGATATATGTCTTCGGACGTACGTGGAATAAAAGCGAAACAAGGCAAGTCTGGGGGCTGGGCTGAAACATTTCAGCTGTTGTGAAAGAAGGTAGAACGTTCACTACCGGCACCCTTTCCCATTCCCATGGGATTCTCCAACGTCTCAGCGACGGGAAGCTTGGAAGGGACATCTAGACGGAAGTCAAGCCGAGCTAGAGCTGAACGATCCAGGAGGAAAGCAGGTTAGACGAAGTCCCGGCTCTAGTATTGGACGTGAAGGTGCCCCGGGATACGATGTCATACTAGCCTCGAGTGTTAGAACGCATTATTATCAATGGATTGGTAAAGGTCGGAAAGTAGGTATGTGTGTGTAATAGTTGTGAGGTTTCATATGTATCCAGGGCCGAAAGGCATTGCTAATTAATGGGACACTAGCCGACTGGGCACAACTAGGATTGATTAGTATTCCTTATCATCCTTTGAAATACAACACTTGTGAGTGGCGGCATTCAGTCTAATAGATATGGTGTAATGGTCGACAGTTACTTAAGTACACTAGTTCAGACCGGGGGACCACTACATATTTAAAGAGGTGCCTACTAGTACTTAGTCAAGAACTAGTTTGTTGATATGCGGCTATCCCAAGACTGGATCCAGAAGAGATAAGTGAACATTCCCCTTAGCCAGGGTTATCTGTACGTCGTAAGGCTAAGGCTATAAGCACCTATTATATTATAACTATTATTATCGGTATTATATTCTTTCTAAGCGCTAAGTTTTAAATACTTACTACTATATAAAGGCGCTATATATATCCTTAGATGTATACGGAATAGAAGTGAAACTATATAAGTGAACATTAATACAGCTAATGTATAATTACTTTATGTTTACCTATAAGTATAAAACAAATTAGGAAGAGGTCAAGAGGATACTTTCACATGTTCATCAACAAGATTCCAAGCTAGGACAAGTGCCATAATACTCATGGATATAAATCTGTGTGCAGTCTCCCGGGCAGAGCATTAAGTTTATCACGAGTGGCTCCTCCTTCTCATCCAACAAACCACATACTTCTCACTAAACACACTATATCATCAAGTACTATTACCAATTCACCATGTATATTTCTCTCCAGACAATCCTTTTGGGTGCTGCACTCACGTCAGCGATACCCATTGCCCAAGACGGCAACCTTAATGCCACACAGTCCTACCATCCCACTGTGAGCCAAGCCCCCCTTCCCTCCCCCACACCCATCGTAGCTGGGCAGAGACTGAATCAGACCCTGTAACTCCAGGAGTACATCAACAAGACGGCCGATGGGACCGTCCATATCAACCGCCACAGCTTGGCAGGCGTGTCTGACCAAGCGGAAGCTTCCGGCGCCTTGGAGACAAGACAGTTTGGCTCGCTCGGGTGCCATTTGGATTGTGCGCTCACGCTCTTCTTTTTGAAGCCCCAATGTATCCAGAAATGTGAAAAGAAGAAACAGGAAGGTCTCGGTATGCGGATGAGATGATACCGTCAAAAGACGTTCACGCCGCACATCGTGATGGGTGCAACGGAGCTTAGCTCAAATTCGCGGGGGAACGCAGCATGGGGTCGGGAAGTGGTTTCGTTTCCAATCCCCATACATACCTAGAAAACTTATGCGGCGCCTTCATACAGTGGTAAACGGTCATGGGGTCGGGAAAATGAAGGTTTGATTTACCTCAACAACTACATGCGTGATGACGATGCCATGGATATGTATAAAAATACTGTCGTGAAGGTCGTGTAGCATTGACCAGCCAGGCTGCCAGTAGTCATGTATTCATGATATTGAGTCAGTGAGACTGAGGCAGTCTTCCACTATGTACGGAATACCATTGCAGGCACGATTGGCTTGGATGGACGTGAGTCAGCTTGTCCCGATGTCCACGGGTGATCACGTCCATACTAGTAGGAGTCATTGAGAGCACTTGAAGAGCTGCAAGCATTCTGCACGGATGAGGACGGCACCACCAAAAAGTGTTGCATTCAGGGAGCTGTGCCTATGGCCAGGAACACCCGGCCGGTTGGGTGGCAGGAAGACGCTGCGATGCCTGGATCCCCGGTCAGTCCAGGAACCTGAGTATTACTACCTAGGTACCCAGGTACCTAGGTCCTTAAGTAGGTATCAATGATAAATTGTCCACAACAGCAAGGCACATACCCGAGTGTGCTCCTTGGCGAGTGAAGAGAGTGGGGTGTCTTGACAGCCCCCGTGGAAAAAGAAAACCGTGAAGCCACCCTGAAATGAACCACAGTCGTTGTGCGCCTCACGTCCTCATCGAACCCAGCAAGGTGACACGGTCCTCAGGAAACGTGGTCCGTTGAACAAGGTGATTTGATACTTGCCCCGAGCCGTCTGTGCATTGACAACCTTGGAAGTAATTAACCCAACGGGCAACAGCAGCTATACCCAAAACTACGTGGCGCCTCCATCATAGCACCAGTCGACCTTTGCTCCAACGCGTTGGTCTTCAACGACCACAAAACTAGCTTGATCATCTGAAACTTCCCTTCCGGTCCAGTCTCGGCTAACTTGAACCCCCCCCTCATTCGAGCGACCGAGACCGATATCACGAGAGCGGCTGCCTAGGGTACGAGCCATTCATCGAACTCAAACCAAGGAATGGCGCGCAAGAAGATGCGATGTAGCTTCCCAGACTGCAAGGATCAGCCGCAGCGCACCGCGGGGGATTGCGGCTTCTGCGGGGGACGGTTCTGCGGCAAGCACCGGCTGCTTGAGGACCACAGCTGCACCGGGCTAGACGATGTGAGTGCCTACTACGGGCTTCCCTTGGCCCCCGTGGCCCTGGGGCCTGGGGCGAGGAAGAACGCAACGAGCTGACGTGGCTGGCAGTGCAAGAAGGAGTCGCACGAGCGCAATGCCGCCCGGCTGGAGAGCGAGAAGACCCAGGTGGTCAAGGGTGTTTGATGACAGACAGTCATGAGGGGGAGAAGAGTAGCCATGCTGGGGGCCACACGGCGATACCAACCTCATCAACAGAGGCGCACGGGGCTTAGCGACCACTGCTGTACTAATAATAGTCTAATATCTAATCAACAACGGTGGTTCGCTGGGGAGGCGGTTGCAGCAAGACGACGACTAACGCCAGGAAGGAGACGCTGTCTACGCTTGGTCATGGATAGTTGATACCTAGGTAAACAACATTATACCTGGCCATCTTCTTGATCGTCTTGGACGTGGATCGGAGCGCAGTGACGTGCAGCCATCACACCCGAACGGACACCGTCTACTGCTGACTGGACAGCTGACCCTCGGGCGATCATGCTCTCTTTCCTCGGCGTTTTGTCGGCGGTTTCGATTCTTGTTGGGTGCGCTGCTCTGCCACGCCCAGCTCTGCAGACCCAGAGTTGTCGGCTACAGCATCTTCGGCCATCTCGCGCTTGACAGCTTCGACATGCTTCATATCGCCCGTGTCAACCTCGGCCTCGGCCTCGGCCTCCCGTAGCCTGCGGCCCTGGTTGACCTTTGCGCGGTCCGCGGCCTTGCAGAGGCCATCGAGCCCCAGGTTACAGTCGCCACACTTGGGCCCGACGGGCGCACACACGGTCTGGCCGAGGCCGACCAGGAGCCAGTTGATCTCGCGCCACCTGTCACGGGGCAGCCAGGCCTGCAGGGCCAGCCTGGTCTCCTCGGGGGTCCTTGTCTTGTGCCAGCCCCACAGGTTTGTGATGCGGTGGACGTGGACGTCGACGCCGATGCCCTCGGTGCGGCCCCAGGCGGCGGAGAGGCAGAGGTGGGCCATCTTGGGCCCGACGCCGGGGAGCGAGACCAGGCCGTCGATGGAGTCGGGGATGTCGCCGCCCCAGCGGTCGCGCAGGAGGGCGGCGGCCTGCTTGAGGTACCTCGTCTTGTTGTTGTGGAAGCCGACGGCCCAGATGAGGCCGTTGAGCGTGTCGGGCTCGACGGCGAGCATGTTGTCGAGGTTGAGGCCGGGCGGGGCGCCGGGGCGGTGCGGCGGCAGCTCGGTATGCAGGCGGCGCATGGCCACGGCGTTGGTGGTGTCCTTGGTCTGGCTGGACAGCATGAGGGCGACGAGGGTGTGGAAGCGCTGGTCGCGGGGGCTCGCGGTGGGCAGGGCCAGGCGCTCGCAGCCCATGGTGTCGACGGCTGCGTTGGCGGCGGCCCCCGACAGCCGCATCTCCTTGGCCGTGTCGTAGAGTTCTTGCCAGCCCGAGGGAGCCACCACCGTCTCGGCCCCCGTCAAGGGGTCCCTGGTCCTGCGTGCGGGCTTGCGGGCGCGGCGGGGGGAGGGCGAGGCCTCGATCTTGACGCTGACCGGGCCATTGAGAAGGTCTTGCGAGGAGGAGACGACGGTGGCTCGTTTGCGCTTGCGGGAGGGTGAGGGGATGATGTCTTCGATGTCTGGGGCTGTGGTGGTTGTGGTTGCGGTTGCAGTCTTGGTCTTTCTGTTCGTCGTCATCGTCGCCGTTGCCGCCGTCGTTGCAGTCGTGGCGCTGGTGCTGCTGCCCTTGTCGCTCTCGGCGTAGGCAAAGCGTGCCAGTGATGCCCTCGTGATGCGCCTCAGTGGCGCCGTGGGTGACCCTGCCATGACGACACGGAAACTGGACTCAGTCCTGAAAAGGTGCAGCAACAGAGCATGGAATGAGTTGGTGTCTAGGTTGAGGCTAAAGCTGGGGCTGGTTTTGGATTGCTAACCTCATCTGTATGTACCTAGGTACCTAGCACTTGCCCAGGCAGATTGGGGGCGTACCGAGGTTGTGGTAGGTGTGGTCCACTGCCCAGTCCCAGGACTGGGCAGTGGCCCCCTCAAACAATACCACCCGATATAAAAAATAATATTAAAAAGAGTAACATAGTTATAATATTATATAAGTATTAATAATTATAAATAATAAAAACTTTAAATTTATTTTAATAAATTATAATAATTATTTAAAATATAATTATAATAATTTACTTTAAATATAAAATTAAAAAATTTATAAATATAATTTTTTAATTAATTTTTATTTAATAAAAATATATTATTATAATTTAATTTAACTTTATTTAAACTTTTTTTTAAGTTTTTTTAATGTTTTTAAAAAATTAAATTTAAAAAAGTTTTTAAATTTAAATTTAAATATTTTATAAATTTTAATTTCTTTAAAATTAAATTTATAATTTTAATCTTTAAAAATATATTAATTATTTTAAATATTAATAATATTTTTAAAATATAAAAGTTTATTTTATATAATTATATATTTTAATTATTAATAATTATTTTCTTTTATAAAATTATTAAAATTATAAATTTAAATAATAAAATATAATTATAATAATAATATAATATTAACTCTTATAAATTACTAGGAATGACTAATAGGTAAATTAATTATTAAGGTTTTTAATTGAATAATTAAAGTATATAGCTAGTAATAACGCCTTTTATTATAATAATTAATCTTATTAAAAGTGTAAGTTTAAACTATTATACTTAAAAGTCTTATAAGTTTTAATAAAGCTTTTAAATAATAAAAGAGTTATATATTATTTAAAGTAACTTTAAAAGTTATTATTTAACTAATAAATTTAAATAAATAACTTAACGTTTTTATTAATTAAGTTATAAATTATTTACTTTATTGTATTATTAGATTTTTAAGCTTTCTTAAAAGTATTATTTTCTTTTATATTTAAAGTTTTATAAAAGCTTTAAAGAGAGTAATAATAATATAGTATTAACTTTTATAAATTACTAAAAATAATTAATAAGTAAATTAATTATTAAAGTCTTTTAATTAAATAATTAATATATATAGTTAGTAATAATATTTTTATTATAATTATTTAATTTAAAAGTTATATTTTAATTTAATAAATTAATAAATTTAATCTTTTATAAAATAATAAATATTTAATTATAATAAAAGTATAATAAGTTAAATAATTACTTTTAAATAATTTTATTTATAAAGTTAATAATTTTTAACTTTATTAAATAAATATTTATTTAATTAAATTTAAATTTATATATATTTTTAATTAAATAAATTTCTTTTAATTTTTTATTTTAATTAATTTATATTTTAAAAGTTTAAATTATATAATAATTTTATATATAATATTTAATAATATTAAAATTAAATAATTTATAATTTATATTAATTACAACTTTTAAAAATTAATAATATTAATTAAAAATAATTAAATATAATTAAATATATTAATATAAAAGAATTATTATTAATATAATAAATTATAAAGTTATTATAAAAGTTTTATATAATAAATTTAATTAAATTAATCTTTAAAAATATATTATATTTTATTTTTAATATTTTAATTATTAATTTTATTTTAATAATATAATTTAAAAATATTAATATTTTATAATTATAATAATAAAAATAAATATTTATATTTATTAAAATAATTAATATATTTAAAAATATATTTTAAATATATTAACTTTAATTTATATTATTAATTTATTATATATAATAAATATTAATTTTTATTTATTATATTTTTATTATTATTATAATTTATAATAATTTATTAATAATTATTAAAGTTTTATATATATATTTTAATTATTAATTTTAATTTTAATATTATTATTATTAATAAAAATATTTTAATAAATTAAAAGTTATATAGATTTTATTATTAAATATTAAATTTATTGAATATATTTTTATTAATATTCTTATTATAAAATTAATTTAATTTAAAGATTAAAAATTTATATTATTTTATTTAAATAATAATAAAAATATAAATAAAAGAATATTTAATAAATAAATAATTAAAGTAATTAAAAATATTTTAAATAAAGTTAAAATAAAATTAAATAAAGCTTTTTATTAATTATAACTTTTAAATTAACTTTATATAAATATATTAATTATTTAAATGAATATAAGTATTTATTTTTATTTAATAATATTAATAAATATTTAATTTTATTTATAAATTATATTTTAAAGTTTATTATTAAAAATATTTTTAATATTATTATTAAAGTTATTATTAAAATTATTATTAAAATTATTATTAAAATTATTATTAAATTATTAATAAAATTATTATTAATTTAATTATAATATTTATTATATATATAAATTATTTATATATTTTTAATTTTATTATTAAATTAAACTTTAATAATTAAAGTTTTAAAAATAAAATATAATATATTTTAAAAATAATTAAATTAAATTTATTATAAATTATTTATATTTTTAATTTTATTAAATTTATTATATAAAACTTTTACAATAATTCAATAATTTATTATATTTATAATATTATTTATTATTAAAGAATACTTTTATATTAATATATAAAAATTAAAATTATTATAAATTATAAACTTTTAATTAAATATTAATTAAATATTATATATAAATATTAAATTTATTATATAATTTAAATATAAATTAATTAAAATAAATAAAAATATAATAATTATTTTTAATTAAACTTTTAATTTTATTTAAATAAATACTTATTTACTCACTTTATTATATTATAAATAAAACTATTTAAAAATAGTTACTTAATTTATTATATTTTAAATTAAAATATAATCTTTAAATAAAACAATTATACTTTATTATTATTTTAAGTTTATAATTTTAATAATTTATAAATAAAAGAAAAAGAATTATTAATAATTAAGTTTATAATTATATAAAAATAAACTTTTATTTTAAAGAAAGGTTATTAATATTTAAAATAATTAATATATTTTAAAAAAGATTTAAAAATTATAAACTTAATTTAAAATATATTAAAATTTATAAAAATAATAAGTAAAATAGATTTTATTTAAAAAAGTTAATTAAAATTAAATAATAGTTAGAATCTAAGTCGCTTATATTACTTATAAATCGACTATAAACATAATTAAATAATTTTCACCGTTTGCTTCTTGAACCCTTTAAATTTCTGTCCGCATCCGCCAGTGTTGTGCTCATGCTCTCGGCAACAGTAGAAAAGCCCGACGCGAGCACAATGGTCCTTGTCGACGCGCCGGAGCACCAGCCCACAGTTCAGGCCGCGGTGATGGTTCAAGACGTCCCCTCGGAGCAAGCGCAGAGCTAGCAACGGCTCTTGCACAAACCCGGCCGCATCACCCCCCTCCTCCAAGCTGTCACGGTGCACTGGGAAGCTAAAATCCCCGCAGGATATGGCGTCTGGTGCCCCGTCCGCACCCGGGACCCATTTGGCCACCGCCGCACCGCCCTTGACAACCAGCAGGCCGTCTTTGCCAGATCCGAAGGGCATTCCAGTCGTCTCTGGGTTGGCCACCGCGCTGATTATCCTGACCTTGCTGGAGGGTGTTGGAGGCAGTTTGCAGACCTTGTCGACCGGCTCCCGCGACCAAAATCTGACTCCGCTGTCGACCGCCGCCCACGACCATGTCGGCGCCAGGTACTTGGAACGCCTCATGCGCAGTTCACGGTTGGCTCCGTCGGGGGACGCACGCGGCGGCACATACCAGTCCAGCCCGACTGGGAGCTTGTCCTTCCACAGCCCGGCCAGGTATGTATTAGAAAGCTTCTGCTGCCGGGTCCGGGACGATTGTTGAGAAGCGCGGTATGCCGCGCTTGCAACTGCGGAACAGGCGAGCAGCTTGTCTCCCGGGTGGCTCAGGAGCCGGCGCGAGTAGTTGGAAACAATCTCCATCCAGTCCTTGGTGAAGAAGCTGGGCTCTTCAAATGGGCGCGGCATGACCGGTACATCGCGGAAGACGGCCCCGTACGGCCCTCGGTCCCGCATCTGCCGGTGCTGGCAAGTATACATCAGGCCCCTGAGCCCATAGTACAGCACACGAGGCGGCAGGCGCCGCTCCTGATAACACCAGCCGCGTTCCTCTATAGGCGCTTTGTAGTCAGGCTCGTCTTCCTGGTTCTCGGTCGCAAAGGCAAGGAGCACCCCTTCGCCGCCCGTTTTGTTGCGGAACCGTAGCCTGACCGGCGGAGATGAGCGGGCAGAATAGAAATACCCCCTGTTGTAAAGGAACCCGTGCTCAACTCCACTGCTCGATGCGGCACAAATAGTAACAGTGGACAGCCGGTAGATCTCCGACATGACGGCCAGCTCTCGTATCCTGTCCTCGGGGTCGTCGTACAGGATGCACAGAACATCAACCCAAAGATACGACAGGCCTATACCTCGGCACACAACAACCGCGTCGCAAATCGCAGGCGGGAGTTCATTCAGACCCAAGGCACTGCTGTATCGCAGAAGTTTGTCTTTGGTCGTCTTGACTGGTTGATCACCACCCCAGACGTAGCTGAGACAAGCCCATCGTGTTTTGGGATCAAGACTGGACCCTCGGACAATCCGGACATTGTTTCGTTCAAAGTCCACCTGGATGAGACGCGTAGGAACAAAATCGGCAAACTCTTTCGTCCTTTTCGGCTGACACCGGCCTTCACATATCCTATTTCCGGGGTCTTCACACTGTTCCAGGCACCGCCTTGCCCAGCGCATTGAAGCTTTTGAGTCGACGTCTGGGCAATGGAACGCCATGGTATGTCGCCTCGGGTAATTAAACGAAACACCGCCTTCTAAGTGGCTCGCATTAGGCATTGGTCTAATAGCAAGTGAGATAGAATAGCACTCACTAGAGTAGTCGTCCCGGCAGAGTATGAACCTTGGTGTACTAGTGGAATCCCCATCCACAGATTGGTCCCTGATGGTGTCTTTTGCGTGGTATAGAAAAAAGCGTGGACCAAGAAGCCAGTTATTAGCAACGAAGCAGAACCTGTCGGCCAAGGTTTGAATGAAGGAGCATCTGAACTCCAGGTACAAATCCTCTGGCCGCAACTTGTGGATGCCAGATCTCTTGATCTGCGGATATCCAAACAGATAACAAAAGAAGGGACAGCCAGCGCGCTGGGCTGCGGCCACCTCCTCTGGACTGTCTGCACAGAGTACCGAAGCAGAATGTGGGGGTGCCCAGTCCCTCGCTGGCCCCTCTTCATAAAAGTCAATCATGATTGTATCGCAGTGCGTGCAGCTGTGAGGCTCTGGGACTTGCAGCATCCCCAGCCGCGCCATGGCGTGTTTCGTTCGGAAATGGGGATCCAACCAAGAAGCGGCCTTGGTGCGCTCATTAATAAAGTAGCGCGTGCCATCCTCGGTTGACCTCTCTACCCAGTCCGGGTCATCCCAGGGAGCTGGGTTGGTTAGAGTCGCAGTGCCTGTGTGGTGGTTAAAGAAATACGAAGTCCCGCTCATTTTCCACCTCCGCTCCCAACCTGCGGGAAGTGGTATCTGACGACTGGGCGCGACATGAGTGGTCGTGTTGAAGATGCGGTCTACGAAAACAGTCCGGCCGTCTTCGTCTCGACTCCTGCTCCAGCCAGGGGGAAGCCCAAGCAGGGCACGGTCACGACTCCCCCCCAAAGTGCCAACTACGTCCGCCGTTCGCGATCCATCCAAGTCTGCGGTATTTGCTCCTTCTTCCACCCCATTGGCCATTGAACAGCCTTCTTCGCTTGGAACAACACGGCCAACTGGATCAGCTGATGTTCCGGCACCGCTGGACTCACCATCTGAGCCACGGTTCACCATCGAAGGGATGGCCGCCTCGGTCTGATTCGTAGCTTCTTGGGGGTGGCCCTGATTTGCTTGCGCGTCTAGTCTTTGCAAGCAAATAGGAAGTATGTCCACATCGTCCATGCGCTCGCGTTTCCCTATTTGCAACATCGGCTCCTGTCAATAATTCGTCTCGCGTAACAAGGTTGAAAGTCACCTAGGTAATCACTGTTCCTATCGAAAAATGTCGACCCTGTGTAACTGAAAGGAGAGATAATAGCTCGATCTCTGTGTCCCAGCTCGACGTAAGCATCGATCCCAAACTGGGCATTAATTAGTAAGCTGAGAGAGGGGGGCGGGGTATAAAATCGGCTTACATTTCCCTACTGATTAGAACTTAATTAGAAGCTATCCTACCAGGGATCTTATACATTTTCAAGTGATAATACTACTCCTTAACATAATTTAATTAATATATTATACTTTGAGTCGTTCGTTAAGATCATCAAACTAAAAATGTTATAAAGAAGAAACTTAAGTTTTTTTTAACATAGGGTGGCAGAGAAGGTCCGACTCCTAGGTAATCGCTATGAGTTCAATTTCTCTGCTCGCGGTTCACCTGAACTTCTGTTGTTTTTTTCTTGGCTTCATTTTATGACCAACTCCTGCTTGCGGAACCAACGTGAAAATGATTCAAAAGACGCAAAGACCCGTCTCAAAAATGGATCAGTATGCTATCAGGTTTCCAGGCTCAGCAGACCAAAATCCCGGGAGGCTCTGAGAGCGAACAACTGCATTCAAACTTGAAGTGTCCGATTATACATTCCCAAATGATGGTATTATGATAAAGATGAGTAGTTGGGCAATATGCGGCTAGCTTCCACCACGACGTTCAACTGCCATACGCAGCATATCATGTCGTGCCGCCCCCCCCTCACAGCACCCCTCTCTCACGAGACAGGTACCCGTCAACTCTGCAAGACAGAATGCCGAATTGCGCCCTGTGCAAGAGCAGGGAGGCTATTAGTTACCAAGTAGCGGTGAACTGTCCATGGATGGCAGCTTCCGATTTTGAAAATGTCGCTCTTCTTACGGTATACGTTACCTAGGTACATCATTGATGTTTTTTTTTAAAAAAAAAATGTGAAAGGTTCTGCATTGCCAACCAAAAGCTTGTCTTGAAACATTCCTTATACCTTCTCCTTTCAAGATACTAACTATGGGTTCCAGCTTAGGAGAGGAACTTAAAAAAGACAAAGAGTACATGTATAAGTACACATATGCTGGTGGGGTTGCCAAGCCCAATGCCTGCTCTGCTGGGGATACTTGTTTTCAGAGTGGAAAAGCCGATCGATATCCCGAGATTTTCGGGAAAATCGCCACGACGACTGTAGCTGCACAAGCGTGCGTCCCTAGGTACTTGCCACTTAATTTACCATTGTCGCCATCGCTGTTTCCCCTGAGACTCGGTGCAATTGAAGCTGCCCCGAGAAACGCCTTCGTCAACCTTCCGCCTTCCAAAGCTCGCGCCCCCCCCTCGTCCCTCCAGAACAACCATATCCAGCTTTCCATTGCCGCAGCCAACATGATAGCACCTGTAAGCATCCATTCCAACATCATGAAATTTTCTGACAATTTTCAGAAGTGGTCACGTTTGGTGCGCTTCATCGCCGAGGATGATCGGAAGGAATACCTCGGCGAACCAGTTGACCCCGATATTGATGGTGCGTTATCTTGCCTTTAAAAAATTCAGTTGTCATGCCATGCCAATACTCTTCATGTTCCTACAGTTGGGGCAGCCTTGGCATCATCTAGTGCGGTTCGGGTTCGTGTCTTCACGTGCACCTCAGCCCTGGATACTTCGGCGGAGACAATATCAAAAGTACTTAAAATCCACAAAGTTCTACCACCATTGACTCGCAACGAAATCGGGACCATCCGTTGTATTGGCCTCAACTACCGCAAACATGCCAAGGAGATGAATCTGGATCTGCCCCAGTACCCGACCCTCTTCTTCAAGCCGGCTGCCTGTCTGAACACCTCAAATGCCCCATTGGTCATTCCCCACCAGGCCACGGATTCGCAAGCCGACTATGAGGCCGAGCTGGCAGTAGTCGTTGGCCGCAGCGCACGCAACGTCCGCGTCGAGGACGCCATGAGCCATGTCCTTGGCTACATATGTTCCAACGACGTCACGGCAAGAAAGCACCAGTTTTCCGGAGCTCAGTGGGGTTTTGGAAAGGGCTTCGATGGCTTCGCGCCAATGGGTCCCTGCCTGGTCAGCACCACGAGGATCCCGGACCCATCAGTCATTTCTTCAAAGACAACCCTCAATGGTGTTGTGATGCAGGATGGAAGATGCGACGACATGATATTCTCGGTTGCCGAGATTGTGGCATATTTGTCTCAAGGAACAACTCTCGAGGCCGGCACCGTGATTATGACGGGAACACCTCATGGCATAGGGGTGAGTAGGACCCCGCCCGTTTTCCTATCCCCAGGAGATGACCTCCGCGTTGTCATGAGTCACGGATTGGGCAGTCTCGTGAACCGGGTTGAATATGAGAAAGCCCCCTCGAGAGCGGTCAATGGAGCAGGACAATTGGGCGGCGTGAACGGCCAGAATGAACTGACCGGAGGCAAGTACAATGGCTTTCATACAGGCAATGAGGGCTCTTAGCACCCCCACCCCCTTGCACGCGGCAGAGCATTAAACGGCAGGCATGAGAGGCATAGGGTACTTTCGCAAGGTTCAACCATTTAAATACACCTTCGGCGTCCTCTAGTGACTGTTTTGCGTCAAGCGTTGGCAGAATGACTGTAACGTCATTCGCCTGTTGGAGGTCGCGCCACATCCTCATACGTGTATCTTGTTTTGAACACTGCAACTATCTGTTGCCAACCCATCCCTGAGAGCAGCAATGATTTCCTCTCGATCGGTGACATCTTAAATACAGTTTGAGCATGTTGTTTCCCGGAAACCTCAAGGCATTCTGAAACACGAGTATCATTGATAGATGACCACTTGAAAGATTTCGCAAATATGCCTCAAGATGACTGTGTAGGCGATGGAGACATGCAACAGGCTCAGACAATATTGAAGTCAAGCATTCATTTAATCATGCATGAGAGTATTGATGAAATGCTCCCACTGCGACAAGTCTCCATTTTCTGGCAAAAAGAACCCTGAATCATCCCACATCGTTTGCGTAGTCAACGTGCTGAAAGGGAGTCCGAGCCCAGCAAGCAAGGGGTCGAAGTCAGGACTCTCGACCGTGAGTTGTGGTTGCGTCGGCGGCCTATCCGTCCTCCCGGCATGTTGAACAGAACGTTCAGCTGGGTCCACCGAAGTCAAAGGGGCCATCTCAGTTGGAGGAGATGACTGAGATTGAGATTGTCTCGCTCTCTTCACGCAGAGCTCGACCATCTTGACCTCAGCTAGGGCGAACTCGTTGACCCATATATCATTTCTTTGCATCCTGCAATATGCAGAGAGGTCTTCAAGGATTGCGTGCGACCGGCGTGAGTGCGGGTCCCGGACTGCGATGATGCCGAGCACCAAGGCACTGTTGAAGAGGTTGTGCGGACCAAGACTCCATTTCAACCGGTCGCTCAGGGGTTGACTGAACAGCTTCAGACCCATGCTGAGGTCAGCGCAGGCCGAAGCTATGCAGACGTCGTGACTATGTTTGTATCGGTTTGTGATTGACTGGCGGAGCAGAAATGAGCGGTGCAAGGTGACCCGGGCGAAGTGATACATGCTGTGTAGGTGCAGCCTATGCCAGGTCAAGAAAGGCAGGCGCTCGTCTTTTGACGTGTCGGGGTCTTCGACCTCGAAATATTTCGGGAGCTTGCTTTTCCAAGTCTCAATCTCACTGTCAAGGGCAAGGACCGTCTCGTAAGATACGGTGAAGAGCCCAAAGCAACGCTCCTGTATCTTACCCACCACTGCAGCCAACTCATGGGCCATGTGACTGAAGACACTTGCAGTCGGTTCGGACATTGGTGCTTCAGTCGCAGCTGCCGCCTCCTCGTCATTGAGATCGTCTAACCAGACGTTGGACGCCTGTTTCACCAGACACTGCTGGTCGACGATGGCAAAGGGGCGCCCGAGAGCGAGAGCGATGGTCTTGTCCAGCATGTAGAGGTTACTCCACAACCGCCTCCTCGTCTCTGTCTCCTTTCTTGGCAGCTTCCATCTCTCCCCGTCAATGTGCATGCCTTGGGCTTGTGCCATGCGCATGGCGAAGCTCGTCGTAAGCCATGACTCGGGTACGCGGCGGGCGTAGATGAGGTAGCGCGTCACCAGCACACCTGCCCGAACGAGGTCCGTCGATTCTCCGTAGAAGGTTGGGGCAATCACGATGGCTCTTCGGGCAGCCCAGTAGAAACGCTGCGAGCTCTCGTGGACCTCTGCCTGCACCTCTTTGTTCCGCGGTCTCGGACAGTCCAATAGGACACCATATGCCATTACAATGAAGAGCAGGGCTAACCAACGGAGGTCGATGGTGGCGAAGTCGTCAAAGCCAAATTTTCTGGACCAAAAGTCCTCGTACTTTGACTTGAACGATGCGGGCTGCACGGCATCGATAGCCCAATTCAGTTCGTCTAGGAAACAGTCTGTCAACTTGTCTACTGCAGATTTATTTCTAGGCAACAACCCGAGTAACTCCCATATCTGGGAGAACGGCCCGCCCTCATCCCGAAACGAATGCGTCGAGCTCGCTCGAGCCTTGGGTAAGAGACCAGACGAAAGTTCCGGAGCAGGAGCCTGGATGATCTTGGCAGCATCATGAGGCCCAAAGTAGGACGAGCCAAAGAATGAAGGGGCGTCGCGGCTCCTGAAAAGATTGCCGACTGGGTACTCGCAATGTTGGTCTCGGCTATTTTCGCTAGGCTGCTGCTGTCCGCCGTCAGTCCACGGCCTATGAGGTACTGTCCTACCCGATGAGGAGTTTGCCTCGAGGTCTCGTCGTTCCTGGTACGAATTCCCGGGGGTATCACTCGATGAAATTGGCGGTGCCGGGTTGACGACGGGTGAATTGCGAAGAGGCGGCGTGGGCCGTGATATCGGCTGCCCGGTGTCCTCGACCAGATGGCTGTATGAGCATGAGGCGCCTACACCGCGACGATCACAGTTGAGACATGGTCGGGTTCTGCTGCACTGCCGCCGTGTTAATCGAATGTATTCTGCTGCTCAACTGTGATGACAGCCACGCCGAGAATGTCGACATCACTCGCGGTCTCCAAACTCAATGAATGTGATGAAACAGATACCTCCGGCAGAAAGACACATCGATTGTTGTTCCAGCCTCCGGAGCGCGTACTTTGGCTTTCACTATAATTCAAAATGACGCTGTAGTTACGTGTGCACTCACCCTCTGCTTTCGACGATGACACGCCTGGCACGCAGCTGCGTGCCTCCCTCGCTTTCTTTTTCTAGTTGACGGAATTATCGGATCCAGCGCCAGGCCTGAGCTAGGCAGCACACCCTCCATCGAGACCGTCTTTTTCTTATTCCCGATCAAAGAGGCCGAGCCCTTTGGCTTCTGGGGCAAATAAACCGATGCGGGGATGAGAGATCGGTAAACATTGGAGCTGGACACAGTCGATGAGATCTCGGCTTTCTCATGCCTGCAGTAGCCAGCCGGAATTAGGAGAGGGGTTTTTGTTATCACCTAACATCCCCAGCATTTGGATGGCGAGGGGAACAAGCAGCCAGCCCCATTGCTGGCCCTTGAACGACAAGAATGACTGTACGTATCCCTTGGCCCCCGCTTAGCTGCATGGAGGTGGATCTTCAGCCGATGGGACGATAAGTCCTTTACTAGTAATTTGCCGACCCGGGCGAGCGAGGAGGGCCGATGGACAAGTTGATAAGCACCGGGAAATGACAATGGACTTACTTGTGTAAACCGGCCGATCTCACAGTGTGCTGCATGTCCAGCACTATATCAATACCGCAACTGATGGATTGGCTGGGACTTCCAAGGTTCTGTCATGTCCGAGTAGGTACACAATCATTACTATCCTGAACCATTCAACAAAC
Source organism: Diaporthe batatas (assembly GCF_019321695.1). NCBI lineage: Eukaryota > Fungi > Ascomycota > Sordariomycetes > Diaporthales > Diaporthaceae > Diaporthe > Diaporthe batatas. The sequence goes on from NW_025408581.1 coordinate 67,265, forward strand.
ACAATCAAGAATGTCCTTAGAAAAGGTACCGGCCGAGGAAACGGATGGCGATCTCGGTTCGCCAAGTTCCGCACACACCAGCTCGCACTCATCGACGCTTGATCCGGCGGCTGAAGCAAAGCTCCTCAGGAAACTCGACCGCTGGCTGGCGCCAATGATGGTTATTGCTTTCCTTGTCGCCTACCTAGATCGGAGTAATATTGGTATACTTCTTCCATATTTCTATTTCAGCGCCGAGCTAACAAGTCTTATGATAACTAGGTAATGCGGCGATTGCTGGTATGAGCGAAGATCTACACCTGACTGGTAACAGGCTTAATGTCGCAGTAACCGTCTTTTATAGTGAATTTAACGACCTTGATTCCCCAGAATTATCGAGAATTAATTTTCTGTAGTAACATATATCATATTCGAAATCCCCGCTTCCCTGATCCTGAAGAGAGCCCGGCCGTCCCGGCTTATTCCCTTCTTCATCCTAGCCTGGTCCGCAACCGTGGTCGGTTCTGCTTTCGTCACAAACTATTCAGGCCTTCTCGCGACGCGCCTGCTCATCGGAATGTTCGAGTCTGGACTTTTCCCATGCTTAACGCTATACCTTAGTACATACTACAATCGAGAAGAGCAGGCCCGCCGTGTGTCTTACCTCTTCGTTGCTGCCGCTCTGTCGGGGGCGTTTGGTGGTCTTCTGGCATACGGTTTGACCAGCCTCCACGGCGCGGGCGGGCTCGCTGGCTGGAGATGGCTGTTTCTCATCGAGGGTGTGATATCTCTAGCAGTCGGACTCGCCTTCATCTTCTTGCTGCCGGATAGCTTTGAGAGTGCCAACTGGCTTACAGAGCACGACAAGGCGCTGATGAGGATCCGCGCCGACCAGGGCAGGGCTTACCAGGGCGAATCAGACAGCTTCGATACGACAGAGATGATGCTTGCGTTCTGCGATCCAAAAGTCTGGCTTTCTGCCGGGTGTCAGTTTTGTGCCAACACCTGCTCCTTCGGCTTTGGGACTTTCTTGCCCATTATCATCCGTGCTTTTGGATACAGCAGCGTCAAGACGCAGTTGCTCACTGTGCCAGTATACATCTGGGCGTCAGCGGTCTACCTCATCGTCGCGTACGTATCAGACAAGATCAACAAACGAGCAGTGTTCATGGTGCCCATGGCCCTGATCACTGCGACGGGCTATGCACTGATGCTAGGCGTGAGCATGGATATGACTGGGTTGCAGTACTTCGCCACATTTGTTACTGCGACGGGGATCTATTGTGTTGTTGGGCTGAACGTGACCTGGGTCAGTAACAGCAACGCTGGGTACTTTAAGCGTGCAACGGCCATTGGGTTGCAGCAAACAATCGGGAATAGTGCTGGAATAATGGCGGGGCAGATATACCGCATCACAGCTTCAGACGGTCGATATACTATCGGCCATGCGGTATCTCTGGGTGCTATCACCATAGCTTCGGTAGGGTACTCCACGATGTGGATTACTCTGAATAAGATCAACCACGTGCGGCAGGCTATGGGTATCGACGAGCGGGCGAGACACATTGCTGAGGGCAAGAAGGGCGACCGACACCCTGATTTTCGCTACACTCTGTAAAGGCTTCTCTGCACTCTTATTATTGGCATTCTGCTCTTTCTAAACGCTGGGTCATGCTGGAGTAAGGCACCACATGAATGCCACACGTATGCGGGTTAGAAACAAAACCACACACGCCCCCCTCCAGGCTTAATGAACTGTTCATCTCAACCAATATTTAGGATGCTATCCAAGCTGCATCAAACTCGGCTCTTTCCAGTCTTTGCACGTCAATATCGGTCGGTCCGGAGATTCAGGCCCATTCGCCCGTTCTGACGCACAAAGAACGTTAAGCTCGAACAATGCAGTTCTAAAAACCATTCGAGAAATACTGTAGTAGTGGATATTCAAGGACAGGTACTTAATTTCAGTGCGATTGCCCGCTCGCCTTTGTTTCCACGAATATCTTATCCGCTATCGCCCTGACCTTCAACTCCCAATAGTATCGTGCCGCCCGTTCGCAACAGCACCTTTCACAGGAGACACGCCGTCAACCCTCGAGGGCAGCACACCAAGTTGGGCCCCATGGTCGTGGCGGAGAAACGCAGCGCTTTCTCCCCACCGTGCGACAATGTTGCAAAAGAAGGAACAACAAAAAAAAAAGAATTAAGAGCAGGCAGAATGTGAACATGGAAGATGGATGCCCAATCTGATCCCCAAGCACTAGGTCGATCTGTTGGGAATTTGGCGCCTGCTTCGAGGAGCATTGGCACGATATCTTGGTGATCACCGCAAAGGGTTAGGGCTAAAGCTTTCCCTCATTCTTTACTTAGGTATGTGCTTGCTTCAACATGACCGCACGCACAAGTAGGTGTCTCATACGCCACATTCCCAATATTAGCAACTGCTGCCAGATTAGTAGCAAGGCTTCTCGAATGAGGCGCTTTCCCCGAAACTGAGAGCATCAGCGATTGGTGTTTGGTAGAGAATTTCACGTCTGACTGGACCTACATTTCTTAGGGCTGGTCGATTAATTTGGGGTCTACAACTCCAAGTACAGGAATAAATTTCTGGCTGCATTTGACCCCCACTGTGCTAAGAAAGCACTGATGGCGGGGCAGTCCGTAGGCAGTTCTATTTAGTGTGCAGGCACGTTCATCCGCCTGGGGTCTAAGAATAGAAATCCTACTCTGCGTCCTAGTACATAGTACCAACATGCATACTATCTCCACTTCTTGCGTCTCAAGGTGACCTTAGGATGTAACTAACTAATCTACCCCACATCTATGGTTGGCTGGTCCAAATCGACTCCACGCTGGGAATAACAATCTGGACGTTAGAGCGATGGTCTCTTGATTGTGTCTCCACAGCTGTGCCTTTTGAAGCGCCCAACTGCGCCGTGCAAGCGCCAGCGTCCTACCTTTATTGGAACAGTCGGCGGGTGAGACCAAGAAAGCTGTTGCATTCGGTTAGAATACCTGTTAGGGCACAGCGTACCATTTGAGTCGGGCAAAGTTCATCCCCGGGTTCCAAACTCGGCGCGTAGACCGCATGAGGGGTGGCCAACCTTTGGACCTCGTCCCAGCCCCTGCCCAGGTCCCTTGCACTCTCTCCCTTTGCTATCTACCCTTCGTCAATCATCAATTGATGAAGAAGAAGCTCATTCAAACACAATTCTCTCTTAAATGTCTACTATGGATTACTGCGCGATTTCGGCGGCGGCGCCGCCAAAGGGGCGAACCTCCAACTTGTTAGACCCAAAAGACCTCTCAATTGAGACGCTGGCAGTCGGTTCTGTTTTCGCAGGCCTCTCGATTTTTTTCCTTTCTGGGAGACTCTTCGTGAACCGGAAGAGGTTGGCGATGGCGGACTGTAAGGAACAAACTCACACGCCAATCCATTCACCAACAACCTGCACCACACGATGAAAGACTGCGTCGAGGCCAGGACAAGACCTTATATTTACTACACAAGCGGCAACGAGACTAATACATCTATTTCAAAAAGACTTGGCGATCATAGGATTCATCTTCTCAACTGGATACTCAGGTGTTATCATGAACAGTAAGACCTCTAATTTGTTGGCTCTAATTAGAGGGGCGTTGTTTAACGTGGTAATAGTGCACTCCTATAGTCGGCATATCTGGGATGTACCCGTATGTTGGTTTATGCAAGAGAGGCTGTCTAAGGTAAGGTTCGTTTGCCCCTAATCCAGTGCTGGTTTGTTAATAATACTAATGGCCTCTCAGTTGTTGTTTGTCTCGAACATTATGCTCGGAATCACCCAGTTCACGACGAAGCTTCCAATCATGGTCCTCTACCTCCAAATGTTTTCCGTTGAGCGCAAAATGAAGCTATTCATCAAATTGGCAATAGCCTTCAGTGCCCTTGTCTATATCCCCCACCTGATCTTGGTCATTGTCTTTCAAGCCCCTCGTGCTGGTGAGAGTTGGTCTGACCCTGGGACAAACGGAAGAACTCGGAAAATGACATACTATGCACCTATTCATGGTGTTTGTGAGGTTATTCTTAACATCTGGATGCTCATTATCCCTTTGTTGGTGATCCGCAATCTTCAGATCACTCGGCGCAAGAAAATCCAACTCAGCACTGTGTTTCTAACCGGAATCATGTAAGACATCAAATCCCATATATTCATTCAGTCCTATTACAAAGACGAGAATAGGTCTAGAAAACTATAAAGCTGACTCCGTTGACAGGGGAATAATAGCAAGCCTTCTGAGTGCCTACTGGCGCTTCAGACTGCTCTTGGATTATGCAGGTGACCAGCTGTGGCAAGAGGCCCAGCTATTCATTTGGATGTATGAATTTACCTTACCATTGCGGGTTACATGGTTTCACTGCCACGGCTGACGGAATCACCGCACAGAATGCTGGAGAACAATATAGCGCTCGTGGTAGGATGCATGCCTGCACTTGCCGCCTTCATAAGGTTGCATAATTCGGGCTCGGCCTTCTTCAAACCATTGCGCTTGAAATTGCTCGGTGCTTGGAGCAGTCGAAAGAACAGAACTCGAAGGGACACCTATAATACCAAGGAGTGGTCATCTAGCGCCGGCTTCCAGCCACACCAACAAATCGATCGCCCGGCTCACGTGTACTGCCGTGAGCTCAATAATAATTCGCGGATCATGCAGGTCGACGAAATCACTACGGAAAATGAGACCAGCTATCACATCGCTTGCAACCAGCAAGCCATCTTGAAAATGTACCCCATCTCCCAAGAGAGCTACAGTTGCTCTCCAGTTTGAGATTTGAGTGCCCAGGTGGTGTACTGGTTGTGGGTTGCAAGTCAAGCTCAGGAAGATGCCACCATCTCGTCACATCCTCAATTCCATGGCCACAAACTCAGCATCTGTGGAAAAGCAGTATCTATAGCTTGAGTTTAGCGTAAATATTACATCATGATGAAGTAAATGTATCACCATCTCATGCGGGCTTTAGTTTCCTTAATTAAATAAAAATAATAAACATAGGACTACCCCAGCCTTTAAACTAGTAGAAATATTTATTACATTTATTTACTAGTGTAATAGTAGTACTAACAAGCATAGGAAGTACAAGATAGCATGTATTTAGCGCTATATATGTTTTATATGCATGAGGACTAGACAAGACTCCACATAATATAGCAATACTCTAATGAGCTGAGGACCGACTGATAATCGATCGTTCAGTGGTAGTCTATCTGCCCTAACAAAAAGCTCTAAGTGACTTGTGACACTTGAGGCGTTCTAAGCTTCATTAGACTGACTGGAACGTGCCTCTACTGTCATTGTCCTAGGAATGCTCATCATACATATACAAAGTGGTGATAATAGAAATGCCCCTAGTACTCTGCCTGTAATGGCAAGGTACCAGAGTTGTGGCGTGACAGTTGGAGCCGGAGCTGTAAAAAGCGTTTATTAGCTAGTTGAAAAAAGTATGGAAATACGATAATAGACATCAGAGACTCAATTGTTTATGGGAATCAAGCGGTCAATACTAGTAATATGCTCGTGATATTTCTAAAGCTGCCATCCGCCACACCTAGGGGTTTTCCACAGGTCAAAACATGAAGCCCTAACTGGGGTAATAATCCCACCATCGACAAGAACAACCATATAAAGAACCATCGAGTCAGTGGAAAGCTATTAAGGCTGAGATCCCTGATACTTCGTGGGTCAAGTTGGTCGTCAAGGGGTTCACCAAAGGGCTTGCTACTAAAGATCAACCCTCTAATGCCGATACTGCTATCCCGTGCCCCTACATACATAGTTATGGACGTTACCTTTATCACCTCAGCATGTTTTAGAAAAACGGAGTCATTAGCTTCCTCCCTTTCGCTGTTCACTAGCTCATGGTCTTGGCTGACATAATGAGATATCATGACTTCTAAGTTGCCATTCCAGGTTCTATTCACCCCCATGCAATGCGTCTTGTTATGTATGTTCATTTGGGGCCCTTGTACTTTTTCTTCCTCTTTCGTCTATCAACAAGAGTGTTCAAATGTACTCCGTAGGATTCCGTAGGATGGCATATCTGTTGGTAGGCACAGTGTGTGCATTTTCATCGACCGGGTAACGGCCCGATGTGACCCTCGGAACATGTCCGTCGATCAAATTGTAACCAACAGTGCGGGCTGTGCACATCTTGCGCGGGCGAAGCAGCTACAAGTGTGCGGCACAGAGCGATTGGTGTCCACTGGCTCGACATGGGATTGAACCAACACGAAGAAAACATTTCTGCAATGTGATAGTGGCGGGTTGACAACCTCGGTATACTCCATGAGGTGGATACATTCCCTGTCCCATAGCCCCACTACTAGTCTAGTATATTATCGGGTTCCTAGGCACCCCCTTTTTAAATATATTATAAGTCTTTATTTCCTCTTTCTTTTAACTTTAAATTATTATAATTTTTTAAAATAACTTATATTTATTAAATTACTATTAATAATATTATATAAAGTTAAAAAAATATTATATTAACTTTTAATTTAATAATATTTATATTAAATAATTATTAAAATATATAATATTAAATAATATAAAATAAATAATAGTTTTTATATAATTATTTTTATAAAAAAAGTTATTAATAAAATTAAAACTTTTATTTTTATTTTTATAAACTTTTAATAATAATAAAAATAAAAACTATAAATTATTTCTTTTCTAATAAAGTTTATAAATATAAATAAAGATTAATATATAAATATATATTAAAATAAAATTAGATTAATTTAATATTAATTTAAAGTTTAATTTTAATATATAAAATTAAATTATATTTTAAAAATATTTCTTTATTTATTTTATAAATATTAAACTTTTAAAATTTATTTCTTTTATATACTATAGATTTTTAAATAAATAATAATTATAATAAAATAAAAATATTTATTTTTAATAAACTTTTAAATTAATTTTAAAATAAAATATTAAATATTTATAATATATTAAATTAAAATGAAATAAAATTTAATACTTTATATATATATATATATATATTATAATAAACTTTCTTAATGTAAACTTTAAAAATTTATTTTATAATTTTTAAATTAATATTTATTTAATTATTTTAATATATTATAATTTGATTTTATTTTTAACTTTATTTAAACTATTTTTAAACTTATTTAATTCTTTTTTAAATAAAATTAAAATTAAATTTATTTTAAATTAAGCTTATAACTTTTAATTTCTTTTAAAATATAATAATTATTTTAAATAATAACTTTTTTAAAATAAAACTTACTTTAATATAATAATAAATTTAATTATTAATAATTATATTTTATTTTACATTTTAATAAAGTTATTAAAATTATAAATTTAAAATAATATTATATATTATAATAAAATATAATTTTTATTTAATTATATATTAATTTAATAAAATATAATAAGTTAAATAATTACTTTTAATTATTTAACTTATAATATAATAAAGGTAATATTTTTATATTTATTAAATAAATATTTATTTATAAAATAAAGTTAAAACTTTTAATATAATAATAATTTTACTTTTATTTATTTTAATTAATTTATTTAAATTATTTAATAAATTTAATACTTTTATATAATAATATTTATTAATATTAAATTAAATAACTTTAAATTTATAATAATTTTATTTTTAATAAATTAATTTATATTAAAATTAATAATATTAAATTAAATTATTTAAATATAAAAATATCTTTTAATAATAAATAATATTATAAATATAAATTATAAAATTATTATAAAAGTTTTAAATAATAAAATTAATTAAATTAATTTTAAAAATATATTTTATTTTATTTTTTAAACTTTAATTTTTACTTTTAATTTAATAATAAAGTTTAAAAGAATTTTAAATGAATTATATATTATAATAAATATTTTAGTAAATATTATTATAAATATACTTTTAATATATAATAAAGTTTAAAAATATTAAAAATAAAATAATAATTTATAATATATTATTTTTAAACTTTTAAATAAAGTTTTAAAAATAATATATAAAAGATAAAAATATAATATAATAAATTTAATTTTTTTAATTTATACTTTTATTATTAATAATTATTAACTTTTAAAAATATAAAAATATAATAAAAATAAAAAAGTTTAAAATTTCTTTATAAAAACTATAAAAATATATATAAGAAGTTATTAAATATATTATTTATAAACTTTAAATAATAATTAAATAATTAAATAATTAAATAATTAAATAATTAAATAATTAAATAATTAAATAATTAAATAATTAAATAATTAAATAATTAAATAATTAAATAATTAAATAATTAAATAATTAAATAATTAAATAATTAAATAATTAAATAATTAAATAATTAAATAATTAAATAATTAAACAATTAAATAATTAAATAATTAAATAGTTAAATAATTAAATAATTAAATAATTAAATAATTAAATAATTAAATAATTAAATAATTAAATAATTAAATAATTAAATAATTAAATAATTAAATAATTAAATAATTAAATAATTAAATAATATAAATTAAATAATAATATTATTAAATATTAATATAAATATCTTTTATATATTTATATTTTATATAACTATTTATATATTTAATAAATATAATACTTTTATTATTTTTAATTTAATATTTATAAAATATATATAATACTTTTATTTAATATTAAATATTTTAACTTTATTATTAATATATTTAAAAATATATAATAATTAATAATTATATAAAAAACTAGTTTATATAATATATAATATCTATAAAATTAAATATAGTTATAATATTTACTTTAAATCTAGTAATTCGATTTAATAAATAGTATATCTAGGAGGTATATATACTAAGGTGTCGCTTAAGTCCGCTGTTATAAGTTAGTGTAAAACAATAAAAGGAGGCAACCTTACTGTAATACTATTAGGGCTAGAAACGTATATTATCTACAGTAAGCACTTCAGCTTGACTCACCGGGACTATAGCGACATAGAGAAGTCATTAAAGGTGTTGTCTATCGAGAGGTGGCCTAGATGTTTAGCAGCTGACTTAGTACCTAGGTGCTCTACCCTGCGAACGTACCCGGGTTAATAGTGTCGACCCATAGATTCACATACCAGTTCCCGGTCTTCCACTAGTTAATGTAGGTATTGAGCCTGTTCGTTGGATCAGCCGCACAACTTCTAGTAATGATTGAGGAGAGCTAGTTACCTCTCTTGTTTATGTAGGGAGACTTGAGTTATCTACGGGGTGCGACTGAATTCAGGCTGCCGGTCTCCTACGTACCCATTCAAATAGGACTGTCCTCGACGAGGGCCTCGATGATATCTAGAGCTATATCGGCAGATAGGAATCAACATGCCGTTTCAAGTTCTAGAGCAGATTTCTAATCTCATCCGGCGCCCCTCATCTGCGGAACGGGGTCGAGGGAGTGGGCGCAATCGGGAACAGGGGTAAGCGTAACGATGGTACGGAGTAGCCAAGGTGGTGTTGGCGTGCACGTCGACCAACAATCAAGGCTCGAATGCCCAGTTCCCGGGGTACAATGAGCCAGCTACACTGTGCGGGCACCATTGCAGCCGTTGGTGGTCACCCGGTTAGCGTGATGCGCAAAAGTACACTCTAGGGCGAGCCCCTCATTTTTGCATATAAATGGTCACCTCATATTTCCAGAGCAGCCTTTCTTCCTGCTCATGCGACTTGCACAGGTGTACAAGGCGAAAATCATTGCAGGCTTCCTTCGACAAACAGCTTTTATTTTCTCGATTCACTCAATGGCTACGAATTTCAAGCTTCTTGGCTATGGCCACACAGGCATGGCCGTTCGCTCAAGTAAGCTTTGGGCAACACAGCAATTCTCTTGCTCTTGATTCCGTTCTGCTGAGCAAGTCGCTGAATATCGAGTCTCTCTAGTGTCCGATAGCCTCCGGTTTTGGAGGGATACTATTGGGGTTCCGGTCATCTGGGAGCAGCAGGTTCCTCCCGAAGCAACCCATACCATCACCGGCGCCCCGGTTGGCGCAACTATGAAGGTGGTCTTCCTGGGGTTGCCACAAACGCCCCGTGTGGGCGGCAGCGACCAGCCAAATCATGTCTCCACGCTCGAGCTGATGGAGTACGAGCTGCCGGCTGATCTTCCCGAGGCAGACAGGGCCCGTACACCGCAGGCAAGGCCATGGGACATTGGCGCTGTACATGTCAACTTGGTTGTGCAGGGCCTGGACGACATTTTGGAAAGGGTCAAGGCTGAGGGCTATCATGTTTTTAGTGGTATATTCACTGTTCCTCAGGATGCACCAATCCTGGAAGCTAGGGGACAGCGAATCTGCTATGTGAGGGGCCCAGATGGGGAACTCGTTGAGTTGACAGAGATTCCAGAGTAGGGATGGACAGCGAAATACTTGTCTGGACGTCCATCTTAGCGCTTGCTAAGCCCGGACGTGAAAGCTCTGTCAAACATGGTTCATGACATAGATCCATACAATCCTACTTGCTAGGAGATGTTAGGTTCAACGGTCATCAATGGATTTTGAGCCAAGGCAGTCACTCAGAAATACATAATAACTGGTATTTTTACCATTTTACTGACTGCAAGCGATGAGGTCTTTGACCCACCCATTTTAAGCATATATTTTAAACATCCCAACATTCTCTCCTATACCTCAACCAGACCTGCCGCACCCATTACGCAAGTACTTGTGTTCAGCTGACATTGGTGGATCTAAGCGTGTTGCTATCTTCACCTTCTCGATTGACAAGCTGGCGGAAGACTCGTTCATTCCCACACTTAAGCATTATAACGTTGCTTTGCAAACGCGCAAAGCATTTTTTTGCATAGAAGAAATCTCAAAGGTGGCGCAAGATCAATGTTAAGCCTTACGCTCTCCGTATGACGGACACATGGAGGACGCCATCATCTGTCATTGAGGTAGCTAGTACGGGTATTCTCATATTCCGCCTCACATACACCCGCGCTGATAAGCCCATGAGAGAATTTGTGTACTCGCATCTCATGGGGGTATTAAGCTACTCTGACGTCTCTCATAGCTGCTCCACCCGAAAGCCCAAAGGTCATATATTTAATCTCCGTGCGTGAAAATGCTGATCCGGAACAGGGAGCTTGTCACACCGATAAATCGGCTAACAGATGAGATCTGCGCATGCAATTGTGACTTAAACACTGCAGAACTTGCCTTCGAGAATATCTCATTATTGTTGTTACCGACATTTAAAATCTACTTCCGTTCAGCTAAAGCTTCGCCCGTGTGGTGTTGCTCGCTATTTCCATCAGCTAACGCAGTTTCTTCCGTTTTCCTAGTCCCTCCTTCCTTCATCGATCGCCACCTAGTTCCGACCGCACCTATCACTGAAGCGCAACTGAGAGACAGCGATATGTAGAAGGTCGTGACAAGAGATTCGCTTAAGCCTTTTACGACGCGGTCCCGGAACTCTGGCGGCACTGCATCCGCGATCTGGGCTGCTCCGGTAGATGAAATATTAATAGACACGGGCAGGTCCATAGCTTCCAAGTGAGATCTAAGCTTGTCTTGGAATATGCTCTGGGCCACAGCCACAAAAACAGAGGCACTAAGATTCTGAACTAATGTGATCAAAGTCACACCAATGGGAACGTCAGGGGGTGGCAGCACCGTTTGTACAACGTAGCTGGGTTGGCCGAAGGCAAATCCTACGCCAAAACCGTCTAGTAGTTGCAAGATAGTCAGCTGTGGTCGCTTCTATTTAAGGCCGAGAAGATGGGAGGGAATAACGGTCGTAAGATCACACATACAAAGTAATTGATATCCAATTACGCGAGCCGTGGATGAGCTAGTGTCGATGGTTGTCAATAGCGCGGAGCCAGAGCTGAATAGGCAGATTGGGTTTATCAGTTTACCATCCAACACGGGGTACTTGTGCACGATGATTGTGGGACTCACATAGCTAGCAGTGTGCCCAGTATCATTCCGGGATTGTAATAACCGACAGCCATGGTAATTGCACCGGCAATCACAGAGCAGGCAACGTAGCCACCGATCAGAGGGGTCAGCATTGTGCCGGATGATAAAGCCGAGTAATCGCGCACAGTCTGGAACCAAATGGGAAGGTATAGGATCGCCGTATACACACCGCCTGTGATACTCATGGCGTAAGTGGCCGCAAACCAAACATCCCGATTACGAGCCACAGCGGGCGGGATGGTGGTAGAGAACCTGCTCAGTGTTTGAAATGCTCCAAATGCGATGCCTAGGACCGCAGCAACGACGAACAGGGAAATTATGCGACTGTCGTTCCAGGAATACGTGGACCCTCCCCATTGCAGCGCCATGAGGAGGCATATGAGACCGGCCACCATGAGAACTGTACCAGGGATGTCGAGTTGGCGCAACTTCTGTGCCGTTGTGAAACCCTCAATTTCCGGTTGAACGGGTGTCTTCACGAGCAATGCACAAATGATCACAGTAATGACTCCGAGAGGGAGATTGATACCGAAGCACCACCTCCAAGTCGTGCTGTCGATCAAGCCACCGCCAATGAATGGGCCGAGGATGGCAGCAACACCGAATACGCCAGACATGATACCCAAGTAGGCCGCTCGACGAGCCAATGGGATAGTCTTCGTGGTGATCAGGATGCCGCCGGACTACAATCTCGGTCAGCTTTCCACCTCTGAAGCTTGTTCAATCAAGTGTCGAGTTGCGCACATGAATAAAAACAGAAATGAACGCCGTCGCAGGTCTGATTGAGAGGGAAAGAAAACGAACAATCCACCTACGAAGATTCCGGCTGCCCCTAGGCCTGCAATTGCTCTCCCAATCACCAGAGCAGCAGAGTTGGGAGCAGTGGTGCAGACGAGGGATCCGATTTCAAACAACGCAATGGCGACTAGGTAGACAATCTTGATTGAGAAAAGGCTATACAGCTTTCCATAGAATAATTGGAAGCTGCTCAACGTGAGCAAGTACCCATTTGTCCACCACCCTAGATCAGCAATGGTCTGGAATTCATCACTGATCACCGGTGTTGCTGTGGCCAGGATAGTTTGATCCTGCGATTGCCGGTCAGCATGTTTCAGTGGTGGGGACATGTAGACGGTAAGGGCCGTAGAGCAATGGAAGGACGAGGTCAGACCATTCCTGTCAGAAAAACGGCCAGACATAATCCGAGCATGATGAATGCCAAACGTGGGCCACTGGTCGGCACAAGCTCTTCATGGCGAGCGGGAGTGCCGACTTGTGCCCTATCCTCCCCTTCTTTGACATTCGTGTGTTGCGGCTGGGTCATATCGGCTCTGAACGACAGTGAGCGGCGAAAGTAAAGGAAAACCGCGCTTCTGATGCTCGACTGATGACACCGGAGAAGTAAAAGATGGACAGAAAGAAGGTGAACGATCTGTCCTGATGGAGCTGAGGATCTGAAGACGACCCAGCATGCGTGTGTATCATTCACCACGACTCATCAAGTTCCTCATTTCATAGGGAGGGGCTCGGGGAAGGGGAAAACTCGCGTAGATGCGTGTTTACAGCACCGCCTGCAGTCAAAATCATGGCGGGTATCAGGCATGGGCTTGGTGGAACAGGCATCCGTGTGGGAACGCACACACCCCGCCCCCGTGTCTCTTTCTTGTGACACCGCAGGTTGAGCCCCCCCTGCCCAGTTGGTCCGTCTGTCAGACTATGTAGACGTTGGTGCCGGGGGCTCTGCTAGCGTGATTGTTGGTCGAGCCCATGAATTTTCGGTGTGGGCACCACACTGTTGTTGCATCGGGCTCCGCCAGATTCGTCATAGCAGAGTATGGGCATGTTGGTGGGTATCACCAACACACTAACATTAGGGAAACTTTATTTCCGTTTGAAAATCCCTTGTCAATGCATGAGTGGTCTCATCTCGTTGTCGGGATTGGGGCACGGTGAGACCTAGATACTTGGCCGGGAAATGAACAGACCACCAACGCTTGGTCGGGACCCTTCAAGTTGTTTCCCCCGACATGTCACTGAAACTCTTCCGACTGGATGACCCTGACAGGGAGATGTCGCGTTCCGTGACCGCTCGCACCAGTTGACCTCTCCTGTCGGTGTAAGCACCCTGGTACGCTTCGATTGAACTTCAACGCAAAGGATGGAGCTTGTCGTCTTGGACGCCTTTTCCCACGAATTCTCATTCACATGCGATCCCGCTCCTGGATTTTGCTTCCTGTCTCACTTCACTGAATTGTATTTATCTGTTTCATTGAACAGGCTAGCACTCTTGAAGAGCGGTAAGGAAAAGAATACCAAGAAGCACTATGGATACCTACGATGTTGGCGTTGTCGGCGTTGGCCCCGATGGTATTGCCGCAGTTGCCACCCTGGCCGGCAAAATTCACACGGCGGTCGTCTTTGACTCCAAACATTACCGGATTCGAAGGCAACCGCTGTGTATATGGTTGCTAGCTATAAGGGTAACAATCTAGCGGAATTCCATTGAGAGGGTCGGGAGTCCCTCTTAAGACATACGACCGTTCAAATCCAGGATGCACAAATCGATGAAGTAAATAGGACAGCTGAGTCCCAGTTTAAGCTCGTAAAATCCACTGGGAAGAATCAGTAGTTCCCGAAGCTTCTCTTAGCAGTCGGCTTGTTAGATATTTTCCCTGATGTTGAGGGGTACGAGCCAGTATGGGGAGCGCGTATCATCCACTGCCTCTTCTGTAAGGTCTATGAAGCTTGGGGGACACAATTTTCTGGCGTTCTTGCTCTTGCCCCGATTCCGCTTCCAACTGATATGCTAGTTGGCCTTGCAGTGCACGCCGCTGAAAGCAAGTCAACCAGGTCTCCACATCCCACCTCTTTGCTAGGTTCTCGCATATTCGAGGTATCACTTCCAGGAAAGGGTGTTTACCTGGCTTCGCTTGTACTAAGTATAAGTTTGAAGCCATACAGGGCGCCTTACTATACCAGTAGCAGGATTTTCAATTGTATTCATGGCCAGCGTTGCCAAAGCATCACATGGGCGAGATGCCCTGATGCGAGTCAGTGCATGAAAAATACTTCCGAGAACTTGGATGGCATCACCACGCACGGAGAGGACAACACCAAGAAGCTCAAGGCCGTACTGAACACCTATGACAGGGAGCCAACCTTGCAGAGCCTCGCCCATGGCGGTTACAAGCTGGGCGCCTGTGCCCTTCCTGAGCCTTCCATGCACGTAAGAAGCGGATTGAAGATATTATGATACTGCTTGAGGCTCCAAATCTTACCACTGGGGCCAAGTAATGCATAAAGACCAGCGAAATTTCCTTTCTTTGCAGGCTTACGGTCGTTAGCCCAGAGCAACGGCCAGGTGCTCAAAGGACACAATATCATCTCGTAGACTGGAATGTGCGATGATCGGGACAATCAGATTGCATTGGATAGTCTATGGGCTAATTTAAGAAGTAATATACAGGCATGCGTGGAACTTCTCCCACATTAGCATACTAACCACCCCGCCCAGTCCTTATGTAGCTGCATGCCTTTCCAATGTAAGCCGCGGCGAGTTCGGCGGGATGACCGTAGCGAAGTTGTCGTTCAGACGATTTACTGGGTAGGCGCCGTGGACCCGCAAACCGGTCGCGAATCTCTGTATGAAAGTTGCGAGGCAGACGTACATTGTGGATAATGCGAGCCTAGTGAGTTTTCCCTCAATCAGTCAAGACTAGGCGCATTGGCGTCTAAGCCAAGGTTTGCGGAAATGGGGACTCATAAGCTTACTCCTTTCCAATACAATTACGAGAGTCCTTCCCGAACGTCAATAGATATTTATTCATGAATCGAGCACGGTCTGTATCTAGCCAGCGGTCTGGGTTGAAGTCGTCATGGTCTGGGCCCCAAATCTCCTCGTTGTGGTGCTGCACGTAGCTCCACGTCCCAACGGTGCACTGACGAAAGCCCTGTTAGCATTTCTGCGAGGAGGAAGATACTCAGTTGTGGGACTTTAAACCTACCCCAGCTGGCACGTGGTATCCTTGGAAGGTCTCTCCGCCTGATGGCACGATCCTGGGAAGGCGGCCGATAGGCCCGTAGCCCAATCTGTTTCCCTCTTGCAAGCATGCCGTCTGTTTGGAAAGTCAGTGTCTTCTTTATCCGAGAGAAGAGGGTGACTGAACAGAGTGGCAGCGAAGCAGCGGCACTGACGAGGTATGGTAATTTCTCTGCTGCAGCGTGGGTGATAGGAACCAACGGCGACGGAAAAGCCTCTGTGATCTCAGCGTGAAGGCGTTCGACGATTTTTTTATTGGACAGAATGTGGTACAATGTCACCGACATGCTTGTTCCGAAGTTGAACGCCGCTGCCAGGTTGAAGCTGTATAGCTCATCTATCAGTACATCCCTGGTTAAGGAAGGCGTCTTTGATTGAGCATCAGCGCAGTTGCCCATTACGGATTGAAAGATGGGTTTCGCGGTAGCTATTTCGATCGAGTTGTGTTGTTTGCGGCGAAGATATTCGTCAACAACTAAAGTACATTTCTGTGCGACGGATAACAAGATCAGCAATTCCATCATGCAACGAGAACGACCAACTGCCACGCATATGAGAGCAGGGCCGTACCTCCAAAAGTCTGTCGAACTGGCTTCTTGAACCAAAGACTGCGCTGGAAACCGTCAAGATTCCTTGAACCACATGATAAAGATAGTCGTTGATCATCATGATCCAGATGAATCCCGCTTGGTTGAGCAGATCTGATGCATATATAGTCGCGTACGGCCTGTGAGATAGCATGTCCATTGAGCTTGGCAATGTATATTCGGACACAATGTCGATCATTAGCGCATGAAGAAGGCCTTGGATAGGCATGACTCCGGTGGTTTCTAGCTCCTCCTCGGCCCTTCTGCAAAGCGTGGCTACCTTGTCGTTTACGGTGTCCCCGAGGCCGGCGACAGCAGACTTGGAGAAATGTGCCACCCACGGTTGCCGTCGAGCTCGATGCAGCTCGTTGTCAAAGGTTCCGAACATCCCCTTCAAGACGCCCATTGTGCGGTAGAAGAGTGGGTCTTTCGTGTATTTAGATCTGATTGTATAGACTTTTTCACAGTCCCGAGGATCGCGCAAGGAGACTTCATTAGGGTTGACTCGCACGATGGGCCCGAACTTTTCGTGCATCTCCTGGACTTTGAGATAGTATATGCTTCGACCTTCTCTATAGCACCAGTAGGTCTGGTAAAGTCGAGTCATGCCGGCTAGCTTGTAACCTGGGACTCGTGCAAGGGGGTGACAGGTTATGTTGTAGAGAGCCGTTAGGACATGATATGTAATGAAGAGATAAATGAGAACCTGAGGAACAGTTGCGTAGGGAGGAAGTGTCCCTATCTGCCGAAAAGCCGTAAGCAGGTGAGCAGTGATATTAGCCATGGCGGGACTTGATCAAGGCAAGAATGCAATGCTGTATTAGAAGAGGAAAGAACTTGCAAGGCCTAGAGAAGGTTGAAATGAGTGCAAGAAGGGACACGGTACAAGCAGAATACTTGTGACTACAAGAACAACAAACACAGAATTCCAGACACGTCACGGATATATAGTGCCCTTTAAAGACCAGATCAATCAATTCTGTGCTCGATTGGGCTTCCTTCGCAACTTGGACTTATGCATAATACTTTCATTAACTCTGACATGTGGAATCCTTCCAGAAGGTGGATTCTTTCCAGAATGTAGATTCGTTCTCGCAGACCGTGTAGTATTAAGGGGTGGCCACCTTCTTGCGCGGCTATGACCAGCCCTGGGCCACACAGAAGTAAACAAAAACGAAAACTAGCAGCCCAGATATTTTCGGATTCCAGAATGCAACTGTTGCCCTCAAATAGTTACCAGACCTGATCGTGTTTTGGTTAGCTTGGATCCTGTATGCACGGTTGCAACCTCTTCCTTATGCTAGTACCGTCAGCTGCCCCCAAATTAGCAGGGTGAAGGCGCAGCTAAGCTGACAAGTAACGTGGGGGCCGATCCAACTGGGACAAACCCTACTAGATATAAAATAATACCGACTTAATTAAATAGGGAAGGTGCCGAGTAAAGCTTGCAGGCCGGTTTAACTAAAGCCCCTATTCACCGTGGAATTCGCTGCTGAATCTTTGGTGGTTACCATTGTATGGAGGCGCCACATAAATCACGTATAGGGACTAAAAACAAAACCACTCAATGATTTTCAAACAGAGCCGACTCTCTGCCAATTCACCTACGATCCACTACGTGTCGTGGCGAAATCCGCCAAGTCATTATACAGCGCAATCACGACCGCCACGGTTCCACGGCATCGCTCTCTCAAAACCACGGCCGAATGCAACACGGCGCACCTGCCCGCCCCGTGACCGAGTGCTCCCGACCACTCCTCGCCGCCCGATGAAAGCGCCGCCAACGAAATTGACGACGAGACCTACGTGCTGCGCCCCGACTACGTCCAACGAGTAGCGCAGTTTCGCGAGACACCCCGCCTCTGCGAGGCCGACACGGAGAAATACGAATGATGCCTACAGACACGAAACGAGATGCTCAAGGAGGCGTCGTGTATTGAATGCGCCAGTTTCTTGTAGTACAGACTGCATTTCCATTAATTCCAGTTTAGAGACTCGGAGGGAATGGCAGCTGCTTTCATGCCAATTTTAGGTCCGCGCATTTGGTCGGGTCACTGAAAAATACACCGCCCAGCTTCTCAATTTGACGACACCTTTCAGCCATGCTAAAGGCATTTCGGATCCTTGACATGCCCTTAAAATAAGAGTCCATTTCTGGCATCTTCAGGGCCCAAACGCCCCCATCGGCCGGCCAGCCAAAGGCCTTGTGAACGGTGTCGGTTCGAGACTCCCTCCCGAGACTCTCGAAGGCTTCTTCCTCCAGGTTACGGTACCAACGTGGCCCGAGCCTGCGCATCTGAGCGCAGAATGCGTCCTCCTCCGCGGGATCCTGGGACCGTGGTGTCGGCTCGAAGCGGTCGAGACCGAGGAACTCGAGCTCAACTCCGTCGCAGCTCAGGATGAAGAAGCCGCCGGTGCTCGGCCAGCCGCGAACGACGGTCAGAGAGCCGCCCGTGAACTCGGTCCGGTCCTTGGACTTTTCAAAAACTTCCACCAAGGGCCTCGTACAATCTTCGTAGTCTGGAGGGTACAGCTGGCCGGAGTGCATTGTACCGTAGGTCGGTGATGATGTTGTGACTCCCATGACTTTGCTCAAAGCAACGAAGGCTGTAAGGGCCAATGTCGTGGAAAGGCTTATGTTCTTCCCAGCTAGGATCTTCCGCCGTGGACACGTGAGGTCCTTGGCTTACTGTTCTTAGTGGAGTGTGGTCTGGTGGAGGCGAAGAATCTAGAGCTGGATGATCTGATGCCTTTGGTACCCTAGGGTATACCTGAGGCAAAGAGCCTGAGACTAAAGAAGGCGGACAATTGTTTCCCCAACTGAAATGCTCTATGTTACGAAAGACGACCTGCTATAATTTGCGATAGGCAGTTTGTTTAACGTCCTACTCTAAGGCCCTAAAGGATTACTAATCTCTAGTATTAATAAAATCTTAGTTTATATATAAGTATATTATCTATAATAATTCGTTAAATAGAAGTTATATATATTATTAAACTTTATATAAGTAAGAATATAATATAAATAATTAAAAAGTTATATTTATTAAAAACTTTTTATTATATATAATAATTTAAACTTTTTTTAATATAAAGTTAAAAGATTTAAAATTATAATTTCTAATTAATTTATATTTAAATATTTTATTATATTATAATATAATTTAATTATTAACTTTATTTAAGTTTTTTAAATTTATTAAATATTTTTATTTTAATAATTTAATTTTAAATTAAAAGTTTTAAGTTTAAATTTAAAATTCTTTTAGATTTTAATTTAAGTAAAATTAAATTAATACTTTTAATTTTTTAAAAATATATTAATTATTTTAAATAAAATAACTTCTTTTAAATAAAAATTTACTTTTATAAAGTTAGAAATTTAATTACTAATAGTAATTTCTTTTTTATAAAGCTATTAAAATTATAAAATTAAATAATAAAGTATGATTACTTTATTTAATAAATATTAATTTAAATAAAGATTAAATTTAAATATATTCTTTAAAAGAATAATAAGTTTATTTCTATTTATTTTAATTAATTTATATTTATATTTAAATTATATAATAAATTTAAATTTATAATATTTTTACTATTAATATTAAATAATTTATAATTTATAATAATTTAAATTTTTAATAAATTAATTATATTAATTTATATTAATATAACTTAATATATTAATATAAAAGATTCTTTAATAATAAATAATATTATAAGTATAATAAATTATAAATTTTAAACTTATTTTTAATATTAAATCCTTTAAATTATATATATTAATATAAGTTTTATTAAAATAAAGTATAAAATAAATATATAAAGTTAAATATATAAATTATACTTTATATATAATTATTAAATTTAAATAAACTATTTTTAATATTTTTAAAAAAATTAAAGTATTTAAATTACTTTATAATTTTATAATAAATAATAATACTTATATTCTTTCATTTATTAAAGAAAAACTTATAAAAGTTAATTATAATAAAATTTAATAAAACGTTAATTTTTAAGTAATTAAAAAGTATTAATAAAAG
This sequence comes from Diaporthe batatas, assembly GCF_019321695.1. NCBI lineage: Eukaryota > Fungi > Ascomycota > Sordariomycetes > Diaporthales > Diaporthaceae > Diaporthe > Diaporthe batatas. The sequence goes on from NW_025408581.1 coordinate 87,909, forward strand.
TTAAACTTAAACTTTTATATATATAAATTAATAAAAGTAGTTAAATATATACTTATTATATTATAATATTATATTATAAATTATAAAGTTTTATAAAAACTTTATATAATAAATTTAATTTAATTAATTTTTAAAAATATATTATATTTTATTTTAAAACTTTAAGTATTTATTTTAATATAATAATAATATTTAAAAATATAAATAATTTATATAATTATTTTAATATTATATAAAATAATATTAATTTAAAATTTATTTTAAAATATAATAATATTAATTTTAATTTATATTTAAAATAAAATAAAATTAATTATTAATATTAATAATTTAAAGTTAATAATAAAATTATTATAAAATATATAATATAAATTTATATATATATATATAAATAATTAAAAGTTTTATTAATTATTTATATAATTATTTAATATAAATCTTTAAATCTTTTTTATATATTAAAATTAATTATATTAATTTTAATTTATTTTTAATAATATATAAAACTTAATAATTAAAATAGAAACTTATTAAATATTAATATTTTAAAAGATTAAAATAATTTATTTATTTATTTATTTATTTATTTATTTATTTATTTATTTATTTATTTATTTATTTATTTATTTATTTATTTATTTATTTATTTATTTATTTATTTATTTATTTATTTATTTATTTATTTATTTATTTATTTATTTATTTATTTATTTATTTATTTATTTATTTATTTATTTATTTATTTATTTATTTATTTATTTATTTATTTATTTATTTATTATTTTTATTTTTATTTTTATTTCTTTATTTTTATTTTTATTTTTATTTTTATTTTTATTTTTATTTTTATTTTTATTTTTATGTCTTTATTCTTTATTTCTTTATGTCTTTATTTCTTTATTTCTTTATTTCTTTATTTCTTTATTTCTTTATTTCTTTATTTCTTTATTTCTTTATTTCTTTATTTCTTTATTTCTTTATTTTTTTATTTCTTTATTTCTTTATTTCTTTATTTATTAAATAAAAGACTATTACGTACTAAAGTACTGTAACTCGCATCCTATCTCAATCGGCTACGCCTCCTTCACCTCTTGCCCATCGACTGCTGTAGCTGTGGGCTTTCTATCGGACAACTCCTTCAGCCTCTTGGCCTCCTCTGCCTCCAATCCGACCTCTGTCTCTTTATGTGTCGTCAGGAGTTCCTTCCGCCGAATTCCAAAGCTGACGATGAAGCCGAGTCCAGACACGGCACAGTAAAATGCCCACATCTTGGATAGCGCATCGGCTACCACCCATTTGTACGTAGCCACTTGGTCGGGGGTTAGGGATTGGATCATGTCAGTTGCCGATATCGAGCTGCCAGAGGCTATTTGCGCCGCAAGCTCGGTCGGGAGGCCGATACCAGCCAGGATGTCCTCATGGGAAGCTATAATTCCCTGGAAGATGACGGAACCGATCACCACACTGATAGCCAGGGCGAGCTGTCGAATGAAAGCCAAAGTCGATGTGGCGACCGCGACATGCTCTTGAGGCACCAGGGCCTGGATGCATATGATCAGGGTCTGCATGTTGGCACCGACACCCACAGCTACCAGAATCTGAAAGATGATGATCTTGGGCCAGTTGATATCAACACCAAAACTGATGAAGAGCCCCAATGACATCGTGAGTATCGGCATGCTGACCCAAATAACCTCGAGGTATCGTCCAGTCTTCTGGATGAAGACTCCAACGCCCATGCCGACGAAAACTAGGGCAAGGGCAAGTGCTAACGTCCACACACCAGATTCTTCGGGGCCGGCGCCCAAGACGGCTTGGAAGTAAACAGGGATGAAGAATGGAAGCGCGATGAATCCCAGGCCATGCAAGAAGACCACGACTAGACAAGCAACCGTCGATACGCTATTGAACATCAGTCGAGGCATGATTGGATACCTTGCGAAGCGCCACTCGTAAATGCCGAATGTGACGAAAATAAGAAGCCCAAACACGATCAAGCAAATAACCATGGCCGAGTTCCATGGGGCTGTCTGGCCACCAAACTGAAGTCCGAAGAGAAACATCAAAGTAGCGCCGACGATGAGAACGGCGCCCATCCAATCGATGGCCGCAATACCCTTCATCAGTGGTGTTCTCGGATTATGCACGTTGAGCCAAATGATGGTGATTATGAGTGACAGGCCGTCGAAGGGCAGGTTGATCCAGAAACACCACCGCCAGGTAACCTTCTCGGCGAAGGCGCCTCCTACGACGGGGCCGATGGCCGACGCGATTGCCCAGACGCATCCCACGATGCCAAAGTATAACCCGCGTTCTCGCTGGCTAAACATGTCGCCGACCGCGATCTCCACCAGAGTGATCAAGCCGCCGCCCCCAAGGCCTTGGACGACTCGGCCGCCGATGAGCATGGGTAGATTGTAGGACAAGGCGGCGATCAGGCTGCCCGCCAGGAAGACGATATTGGCAATGATGAGGATCGATTTCCGACCTGGAAGTCCCACTGTTAGTATCTCAAGAGTTTTTGGACGAAGCACTTTGCAGCTGGACCGTACCGAAAATATCGCTCACTTTCCCCCAGACAGGGGAGGACGCAGCATTCGCTAGTAGGTATGAAGACCCGATCCACGCAAACCCAGTGTCAGAAGCACTGAGCTCTTTAGCTATAGTAGGCAGCGCTGTGGTGATGATGACCGAGTCTAACGCAGCAAGGAAGACGGCCAAGCACAGAGCAAACATGATGAGGCCGGTCGTCAACTTGCTTCGTGTCGGCTGTGGCACATCCTGAACTTCATCCTTGGGGTTCTCTTCCGCCAGCTTTTCCGACTCGGGGTGGCTCATCTTTGGCGGCGTTGAGATTGATGCCGGCGCATCGGTACTGAATGAACCTGATGACATCTGGGGAACGAGCAACGTTGCTGGGACGGCTCGTCAGGTAATCAAGTCCTGGATGGAAACGCAATTGATCGAGGCGTTAAGGATTAGGTGGATGAAGAGCGAGAGCAAGCCTGGTAGTCGTCAAAGTCGACGATATATCGCCCGTAGAGAGGGATAGGGTCAAATTGGCGGAGCATCAATCAACCGCAGGTGATGGCAATGAAAAGACGCAACGGTAGCATCCGCAGGATTTGATCATTCGAGATTGCTTCGTCGGCTTGAATCTCTTGCCGATCACCGTACGGCCTGCTCGTGGTTGACCCTATTGGACGGCAAACTTTGCGCGGACCAATTCGGTGACTTATTGCCTAAAATGGATGTGTCCGGGTCGGACAGATTGCACGCGTTTACGCATCTTACGGCGGGACGGACCCTTCGCGTCGGGTCCGAAGAACAGGGGCTCAGGTACCGTGAGATCTCACTAGGTGGGAGGCATGCTCGGTGATCGACTCGGTACTGGCCCCATTCAAGACGGCCGTGTCAATCTGATTGCGCGAATCTGAGTCTGATGCCTCGTATATGACTATGGGAAGAACAGGCCCACGCAGCGTAGGGTTGACGTTACGCACATTGCCTTTTACATAGGTACAAACACCGTTCCTGATCGAATTGCCTATTTCCACTATGCCTTCAGCCGCGCCAGCTTTACCAACCAAGCAAACAGCTATCGTGGCTACGGGACCGGGAGCGCTGGCCATCTCAAATGATCAGCCAGTACCGAAGCTCGGCCCGAAGATGGTCATCGTACGGACAGTTGCGGTGGCTCTCAATCCAGCAGACGCGAAAATGGTAGACTACTCTCCAACACCGGGTGCCATCAACGGATATGATTTTGCTGGGGAGATAGTCGCTATTGGTGCCGAAGTGACCAGGCCAGACCTACTGGTCGGCGACCGAGTCTGCGGCATGGTCCACGGCATGAACGCTCTGAATCCGAAAGCAGGGGCTTTTGCCCAGTACATCGGTGCTGAGCCAGAGTTCCTGCTCAATATTCCAGACGGCATGTCTTACGAAGCGGCTGCTTCCCTCGGTACGGGTGTTGCCACCGCCGGCATGGCACTGTTTCATTATCTCGGAATTCTCGACAACCCGGCCAAACCAGCTGCCAAGCCTTTCTTCGTAATCGTCTATGGAGCGAGCACGGCGACTGGTACTATGGCGATCCAACTATTGAAGCTGTTAGCGTTACCAAATCAAAGAAAGTATCACCAATTTACTGACGTTCACGCTAATGATCCAGTGCCAATCTGCGTCCGGTAGCTATTTGTTCACCACACAACTTCGATCTCGTCAAGTCGTATGGAGCTGAAGTCACATTTGACTACAACTCTCCGACCTGTGCGGAAGACGTGCGGGCTTATACCGTCAATACGTTCTTCTACGCGTTAGACTGCATTACCGAGGCGAGCACAATGGCGATCTGTTATGGTGCGATCGGGCGCGCAGGAGGAAAGTACTGCGGCCTGGAACCATACCCAGAGAGACAGAATACTCGGAAAGCAGTCAAACCGGATTGGGTAATGGGGCTGAGTATATTTGGGAAAAAGGTCGCTTTGGATGGCGCTTTCGGACGCGAGGAGCGACCGCAGGATCGTGAATGGGGCGTTGCTTGGTTTCAGACTCTGCAGGGACTGCTGGATGGAGGTCGACTCCAGACGCACCCGTTGCAAGTCGGCGTTGGGGGGTTTGACGGTGTTATGCAGGGAATTGAATTGCTAAGAAAGAAGGCGGTCTCGGGACAGAAACTTGTTTATAGTGTTCAGTAGTGTATTCCAGGGTTATAATATTTAAGCACTGCCAGTCTTTATGCGAAAGATTAGCTTCTTGACCCGTGGTTGAATGAAGTCGGTGCATCAAGATGATGCAGTGAAATTACTTTAATTAGTCGTGAAGTGCAAGCGTGGCTGTCTTAGACCACATCAATCCATCGAGATATGACATAGACCCGAAGAGTTGGTTGTTTAGTAAGTAAGTACACTTGAGATTCTCATAAAACAACAGACTAGAGGACGAAATATATTCGGAAAGGGCAAATCAGCAAGCAGAAAGGTCTCCCATCAGATTGATTATACCAAGTCGGTGTCTGTTATTGATCTACTCTCTACCTATAAACGGGCTGAACTCTCTTGAAAAGTATTGAGATACGTAGATGCTTTACCGCGTTTGATTTGGATACTCATAGATACACCACCAGATGAGTTTCAACCCCCGGTCCATTGGATTTATTACACTAAGGTGTGGTCTCATCACCCCCCTTCATCAACTTGTTCTTTCTCAAAAACGTAGCAGTTATTGCAGCACTCAGAGCGAGTGCCGCACATAGAATGAACACCGACTGACAGGCCAGGGCATAAGACATTGTCGCTAATGCGCGCACCTCTGCCGGAAGCTCAGCCAAGTATTCCAACGATGTACGGATTCCGTCGAGAATTTCCTGGGGATCCACTGATGGGTCTCCGTCCATACCACAACGCGATATCAGATCGTGACCCAACACCCGCTGGAACACAACAGTCATGATGGCGAGGCCCATGGAGGCTCCAAGAGAGCGATAAAGAAAAGAGTTGGCCGTCGCAATGGCTTGGTCTTCTTCTTTGGCTCTTGCGATAACCGCAACGAGAGATGATGTCATTCCACCACCGTTTCCAAGACCTCCGACTACCAAAGCGAGGCTCAGGCCGGCAAGTATCACATTGTGATTTCCAGGGCCAATCAACCCCGAGTTTCCTGCCAGTGTCGCGACAAGTATGCATCCTATCATGGTCAGGATGTACGAGCCAATGGTGAGGTGGAAGTAGTTGACCCTGGCCCAGTATTTCATGGCCAGACCGCTTCCCAGCCCACCCAAAATGCTAGCTATGATGCCAGGGAGCAGCAGGAGACTCGCAACCATGATGTTCAGGCGTACCACGGCTTGGTACAACAGCGGTAAATAAAACATGACGCCAAACCATGACATGTTCCCCAGCATGTTACACAGGTACGCGGGTAAAAGTTCAACGCCGAAGAACAGGCGCCATGGAATTAACGGGTCCCGTGCGAAACGGAGCTCGATGATAAGAAATCCCGCGAACGACAGGACTGTCGTGCTTGCCCAGAGGTAGAGCATATTGTCGCGAGGCTCCGACGAGGTGAGGCAGTCGAAAAAGAGTAGGAGTGAAGCTAGGCCCGAGACTAATGTGATGGATCCTGGAAAATCAATACGCGCCAGTCTAGTACGCCGGCTATCATCTGAAAGCTCCATGGTTTCCCGCAGCATGACGGCTACAGTGATGACAGAGACTGCGCAAAGGGGTGCCTGGCCGATGAATGCCCTGCAGATCCATGTTAGTAATTGTTTTCAGAAGTCTTCAACTCATGCCGTCGCGAGAAGCTGTTTACATACCATCTCCACCCGATTTTGTCGGTCAAGATTCCGCCTGTGATGAAGTGTTAACACGTCTGCTAGCTCTTCACGTCGATTGGGCACTTTACCTAAAGGTGCACCGATCCCTGCACCGCATGCCCAGACAAGATTTACAAAACCCTGCCATAGCCCCCTATCTTCAATCGAGACAAGATTGTTCAGTACGATAGACACCATAGTCGTGATGCCTCCCGACCCAACGCCGGTTAGCGCCTGAACCAGGGTCAGTTTCTTTCAACTTCTTCTCCGACAACCACACCTACCCGGGCAGCAATCAGTCCGTTCATGTTCGGAGCTAGGCCACACACGCATGTTCCGAGGCCAAATACTGTGTATGCAAAGAGAAGACAGGTTTTGCGGCCGAGAATGTCACTCAGCTTCCCATAAAGGGGCTGAAATGCAGTCGTGGACATGAGGTACCTTGGCAGAGTAAGTCTCCAATCATTGGAGAGGGCCATGAAGACGGTACGCAAGAACAGCCACCTACGATGTAGCTAGCCATGATACCTTCTCCAACCCATTCAAGTCGCTACCGATTCGCCCACAGCTTGATACCACAAGAGTCTGGTCCGCGGCGGAGAGAAAGATCTAAGCGCTCGTGAGCAATGCATTCTGACAGCCAGAGACACAAATCTGTTGAATGAGTGACATACACCAATTGCAAGTGCCGGGAAGATGAACCCCAATCTTTGCCGTGCTTCTGCAGTGCCAATGCTATCGTGTAGTGCCACGGAGGCTTCCCTAGACTCGCAGGCAGCATTTACCGGGGGGTCTCCTGGACGCAACGCTGTAGATTGAGCCCAACTGACTTCATCGATACTGTGATTAGGTTGCGCGTTAAGTGCAGGCGACTTGACCGCCTGTAGCAGTGGTGAGGTCTCGTCCATGATCTGATACAGCCGCCTAAAGAGTGCTTTCCCTGGTGAGACGCCGTTATTGCAAAATGAGCGTTTCTACATTTAAAAAATAGCTTCAGTTTACTTTCGATTGTATCATAAGTTCATGACGCTTCAAATCTTGAACAGTGTGCAAAGGATCATTCATGTAGTTAGATTCCAAGGTTAGTCTTGTCCGGGGCACTGCGGTTCCTTCGTTGTCCCAAATGGGCCACATCCGACTTTCCTGCAGCGTTCGGCCGTTTATGTTGCCGATAATGAGGCTCGGCTATAGGAATTCCGATCCAACACCTTTTCCGATCGAATCCCCCTTCTGGCTCAATCTCTTTCCGATTGAATTTCCCCCGCCGGTTTAATCCATTCCCCGATCCAATTGCTCCTGCCCTTCTCCGATCTGATTCCCAACCCTTCCACGATTCAATTCCCTTTTGACATCAGTGTCTTCGTTTCTATTCCGTATACGTCCGAGGACATACATGACTGAAATGTAAAATTATTGATTTTATACAAGATATTAGATGTTTCTCTCTATCTCTCTTATTAGATCTACCACAAAAACTAGCACCTAGCCTTACCATGCTCTAAATAATAACGCTAATTAAGCCAGTTAATATTCCAGCCTAATATTATATATGAATAGAACTGGACAACAAAGGGCGTGAGTCCCGTCTATACGCACTATCAATCGGCAGGTTTTAGAGTAGAATCATCATGCAGCCTAGAATAATTATAGGTCTAATACCTTCTGCCCTTCATCAGATATCTGAGCTCTTGTTTCGCGTCCACAAATGTCCCGCAGCTCGAATCCTAGACTAGGACTGGATTCTTCGACAACTCGATGCATGGTATTCAAGGCCTTCCGACAGTTGTCCATCTGACCGGGAGTATCCGACAAAATCTCCCGAGTTCCCACTCCGAAAGCTTTCAAATTCTCGGAATCCACATAGCTAACCGCCATCTGCCCCATGGGACCGTCGCTTATGTGCAGAGGGAAGACATGGTACTGCACTGTGCCCTTCGGCGCCGCAGGGGGGCGGACGTGGTGCGGCGTGCGGTGAGGGAAGTTGACCACGTCGTAGACGCACTCCTCAGCCGCATAGTCGCAGGCTCCATTTCCGAACTCGACCCAGTGGAACCGCTGCGAATCGGGTTGGCAATGAGACGTATTGCTGCTGAGCTTAGCCGGCAGCCACCTGCAGTGAACGTCGGGCGACAATCAGTTGCCGAAATCGTCAAAGTAGTGAGCTCGTTCAGCGTCCGTTTACGTACCATCCGTAGCTCAGATACCCCTCTGGAGCAGCGTATGAGAAGAAATTAGATGTGATGAAGGTGCTGTTGCGTGGCGATGCGGTATCCGAGTCTGGGAGTATGACAACAGATGTCCCTTGGAAGAGCAGATGTTGGCCTGCGGTAAGCATAGAGAAAGCCAAGGAGCAGGCCAATTCCCGTAAACTTGGACGCATGTTGAGAGAAGCCTCGTGCTACCAAATGACTTGACTCCTGAGTTGGAATGGTAAAAGTTGTAGGTTCCTAGTCTTGTTATGGGACAAGGCAGGTTCGGACAAATATTGCCAGATGTGGTACTCGCTTTCGGGCTCTCCCAAACAGGGATCAGACCGAGGGGCCGAGTATCACGATCTTCCAGGAAACCAATCGGTCCGACGGCATGAATCGGCGCGGTTGATCGGGTCAAGTCCACAGCACAGGTCATACTACGGATGTTGGTCATGGATTTGCACCAGCTAGTGCGCAGTAGCAGTAGCGATATTATTTGTTAATATTCTTTAATACTTGCTAACTCAAGTGGTCTCAAAAGAAAAGGGCCCTCAGACAAGTCCTCTAGCCCGTATCTACAACTTGCGCAAATCTACCTATATCGGTGCCATCAAGAGCTGTTCCTCAAGCTGTCCCTTGAGGCGTGCTTCGGTGCTCTGGCCGTCAGCGAGAGCTTTGGCGAATACAGGTTGCGTTGGAACACATTGCTTCACGACCTGTGCCATGCCTTCACAGAGATGCAGGATATACTGTGCCACAAGACGAATCTGCAAGGTCTTGTCGTGTGTAGGCGAGAATGTACCGAAGCAGATCTTGAAGTCCTTCATTGCACATTCGGACCCCCGGTAAATCACTAGCAGGGCGATGAAAACTTCGAACACTTGCAGCAGCCGGGTATAGCAGCTGATGATTGTCAGACCGGTCGCGATATCAGCGGCGTCAAACCCACCCCGGCTGCTATCACCGGGGACTGACGAGTCACTTGCGGCATTTCCAAACTCATTGGAGAGGTTCGGGTGCTTCAGGATCCTCATGAAAGTCTCGGAAGATTGAAATGCATCCTGCATCCAGCTCGTCGTGTCGGTGGGCATGTCCTCGGACTTCGGATGGCGACCCGGCCTCTTCTGCCTCTCGATCGATCTCATCTGGTTCAAGCAGCGTGATAGATGCAACTGTAATGCGCTCAGTTGATCAATGAGGTTCGATGCAGTCGTGGATGTAGGTTGGTCCGACGCAGCGCCGGACCCCTCCCATCCTTGGGCATCATGCCCGGTGAGCATTGGGAGGTCGTCGAAATTCGGCATCAATGATGTGAAACCGGCCAAACTGACGACCGGTCCTCCGTAAGGTAACGAGGCAGTGCCCGGCTGTACTGAGCTGGAGTTGGAGCTGTGATCAATGACTTCATCTGGGGTTGGCCATCTCCACTGATTGAAGTCGCTCATAGGTGTCGGCAGTGGAGATAGAGTTCCTTCTGGCAGACATTCGATGTACTGGTCTAGACTCTGTTCCGTGGCTCTTCGCTTCTTGTGCTGAGGTGTGGCATTTTCTTTCGTGGTGCAAAATGTTGAGGGGCTGCTGTTCAGCAGTGCTGCGTCTACTGGCCTCCCCATGCGCTGAGGATGTCGTGCAGTGCACTCGGTGTTTGCGCCGAGGCATCGGTCACAGGCCGAGGCATCAGATTGCTGGCGCACGCATTTAAGCTTTTGCGAGTGGCATCTCGCACATGCGAGCTGCTTTTGCTGCCTTTTCGCATGGTCGCCGGGGTTGCTGAAGCCGACCATGTCCTCAAGCGCGAAGGAGAAAGTGCCCGTCGCCATCGTCTCTTCATTCACAGGGTCAGGAGAAGCCGATAAGGGGCACAGGCCATCATACACCGATGTTACAACAGCTGTCAGGGCCGTATTTCAGGGAAAATCGCCAAACTTGGAAGCAGCAAAAGGAAGGAGAACCATGCTCTTGCCATGCAGCGGACAGTCAGCATGGAGGAGCGAGCCTACATAAATGATTTGATTCCCTATAGTCGCTATCTCGGAAAAATAATATTTATCCCCCCCCCCTTCTAATTTTATTATTATTATTTATAACTATTATAAAAATAAATAAAAGAAATATAAATTATAATATTTTTATTAAAATAAATATTATAAATATTAATAAAAATAATACTTTTTAATATATTTAATAAAATTAATATAAATATAATTTATATATATAATTATTATATATTTATTTTAACTTTATTTATTTAATAAAACTTTACTTTATTTTTTTATTAAATTTTAATATTAAATATTTATAAATTAATATAATATATTATTTTAATTAATTAATTTAAATAATATATAATAATATTATTATATTATTTAAATTATTTTTAAAATATATATTTAATAATATAAAGTTATATAAATTTTTTATTTTAATAACTTTAATTATATTAATAATTAATATTTATAATTAAATTTAATTATTTTTATTTATACTTAATTATACTTAATTAAATTAAGTCGAACTTAATTATATATAATTATATTAAGTTATACTCTTTAAAATTAATTATATTACGCCGCGAGGTTATATAAAGCGATATAAAGTAGTTTAATAGCACGGTATTAAAGTGTCGATTAAGTAAAACTATAACTCGAGATACTTATATAACTTATATAATATATATAATATATATAATATATATAATATATATAATATATATAATATATATAATATATATATATATATAATATATATAATATATATAATATATATAAAAATACGTTTAAAAGTATAATAAAATAATATAAAGTAATATTAAGAATAATTATTAAAAATTAATATTTTTATAAAAACTTTTATAAATAATATTATTAATATTATTAAAAATTTAAAAGATAATTAATATTAAAATATTTATTTAATTAAAATATAAAATAAAATTATAATATTTAAATAAAAGAATATATTTTATTATTTATATTTATTATTTTAAAACTTTAATTATATATAAATAAAAATAATTATTAATAATAAAGTTTATAATTATATAAAATAAAAATAATTTTTAAAATAAATTAAATATAAAAGAATTTTAATTATTAATTAAATAAATATTATTATTATAATAATAATATTTAATATTAAATAAATATTTAATATTAAATAAATATTTATTATAAATATTAATTAATAATTTAAATTATTTATAAATTATAAACTATTTATATAATAAATATTTCTTTAAAAAAAACTTTAATTTTTTTTAATAATTAAAAATTAATTATTATTACTTTCTCTTTCTTATTTTAATATAAAATTAATATTATTATAATATTAAAAAAATATATATTTTATATTAATCCTTTATTTTAAATTTAATTATAAGTAAAAGTAATAAAATAAAAGGTGCCTAAGTCTTCTTTTTCCGAGGTAGCTACTTCTAGGGCCTCCGGAAAAACTACGGCCTAGACCCGGGTGTAGCACCACCTGCGCATATAAAGGATCGCCCAACGTGCATCTATGCTTACCGGTGAACACTTAGCTTTAGGTACCTCTTATAGGATAACAGTCATGGAAAATGATCTTGCAATAATGGTCCTATCTTTAATTTTATGACTAATAAGGATTTCTCTTAGCCGTCGACTAAAACGGAAGGAAGATACCGTCCAAGTACAATAATCATAGGGTTAGGGATTCTATACCCACTGGGCGAGTAAAATTGTTCCTGGGCCCTGCATTCCTTCCCATGCAGTCGAACCTTTCCAATAAACGGGCGGGCGGGCGGTGTTGGATCCTTCCACCGGGCTTTCGAACTAAGTTGACTGATAGAGAGGGAAGAATCCGAATGACACCGATACTGAACACCGAACTCAGTCAGCGTTTCCCTCAACAGCACCATATTTATCGAGCATAGCTAAGGAGATTATGGAAAGGGCTGTTCACCTACGCTGCGTGTTTTACAGTAAAGCAGTGTGACCTTTGAAAAGTATCAGCATCTTTTCCTCCGAGTGCCTAATTTCGTACAATGGCCGCTGCAAAGGAGCCAATTGCCATCATTGGTAGCGGCTGTCGCTTACCGGGAAGCTCCAATTCGCCTTCCAAGCTGTGGGAGCTTCTAAAGAAGCCCCGGGACCTCCTGAAGAAGATAGACCGTTTCAATGCTGACGGCTTTTACCACCAAGATGGGCATCACCACGGAGCAACGAATGTGAGGCACTCCTATCTGTTGGAAGAAGATTTCCGCCTCTTCGACCCAGGCTTTTTTGGTATTAAGCCTGTTGAAGCAGAGTCTATGGACCCCCTTGCAGCGCTTGATTCTGGAGACTGTCTACGAGGCTACTGAAGATGCCGGTAAGTAACTCTTAGAGTTCAGACATGCTTAAAAGAGGAAACACTAACTCCGAGTGTGGCTAGGTATACCCCTAGAAAAGTTAAAAGGCTTAAATACAGCATTCTATGTTGGGATTATGGCCGCAGACTACAGAGAACTACTGTTACGCGACATCGACAACCTGCCAACGTATTTCAGTACCGGAACATCTCGATCGATCATTGCGAACCGTGTCTCGTATACCTTTAACTGGCGTGGGCCATCAATGACTATTAACACTGCCTGTTCGTCAAGTATGCTAGCATTGCACCATGCAGTTCAGGTTCTTCAATCTGGAGATTCCGACGTTGCTGTGGCTGCCGGGGGCAACTTAATCCTAGGCCCTAGTCAGTAAAGTGTTTAACCTATTTATAGAATTCCTACTAATTTCAATACACGTTATATAGAGATTTACATCGGAGAAAGCAAACTTAATATACTGTCTTCTAAAGGAAGATCAGCCATGTGGGATGCTAATGTAGATGGATATGGGCGTGGTGAAGGGTTTGTGGGAGTGGTACTCAAGCGCTTTAATGACGCCATCAGGGACGGCGATGAGATTGATTGTATCATCCACGGAACTCAGACCAATCAAGACGGTCGCACGAAAGGCATCACTCTCCCAAGCTCTACCGCGCAGAGTCAACTGATCCGCGACACTTATGCCAAGGCTGGGCTCGACCTTAGCAGACCACATAACAGGCCTCAATTTTTCGAAGCTCATGGCACGGGTGAGTCAACATGTCTCTGATCTTCTGCTTGCAACTAACCTGTGGTGCATCAAGGTACCAAAGCCGGTGATCCAATTGAGGCTCGAGCGATCTATGACGCCTTCTTCGGAAAAGACCTCGATGCGCAGGATCTCGAAAAACTTTATGTCGGAAGCGTGAAGACCGTTGTCGGCCATACCGAAGGCACTGCTAGACTTGCAGGCGTCATGAAAGCCATGCTAGCTGTGAAAACGGGCACAGTGCCACCCAACATACATTTCACAAACCTTAACCCGGAAATCGCGCCATTTTACGGCCCTCTTATCATACCAACGGAGGTACTTCCATAGCCTACTCTACCTACTAGCATACTATATAAACTTATAGTAAAATTATAATAACTTAAAGATTTAATATTAATATATAATATAGTTAAGTTATATACTCTTTTAAAATTAATAGTAATATTTATTTAATTTACTTTATTAAATATTATATTAAATATATAATAATATATATATTATATATATTTATAATTAAATTTTTTTTAAGAATTTAATATTTTTTAATAAAAGTAAAATAAAAATATATTAATAAATATATAATAATATAAATTAATATTTATATATATTAAATAAATATATAAAAGTTTATTTAATTTAATATTTTTATATTATTATAAATATAATATAAAAACTTTTAAAAATAATTATTAAAAATAAAAATTAAAATTAAATAATTAAAAATAAAAATTAAAAATAAATAATTAAAATAAATAATTAAAAATAAAATTAAAAATAAATAATTAAAAATAAAAGACTTATAAATAATAATTTTTATTTTTTAATAATTATTATTAATTATTCTTTAAATATAATTTAATTTAATTTTAAAATATTTAATATAATAATAAAAATAAAATTTTTTTATTTTAAAATAATTTAATTATTAATATTTTATTTATATAATAAAATTATATTACTTTATTTAATATTTTTCTTTTATTTAAATATTTTATTAAAAATAAAGTTATAAATATTATTTATTTATTATTATTATATAATTATATTACTTTTATATTAAAGTAAAGAATAATAAAAAAGTTTAATTTTAAAATATTATAATATAATTAAACTTATAATATTATTATAAAAATAAAATTAAAAAAAATTTATTTAAATAAAATAAATAATAATTTTAAATATAAAATAAATAATAATATTAAATTATTATATAAAAATTTAATATATTTTATTAATTATCTTTAATTATTTATTTATAAAATTATAATATAAAATATTATATTATTTATAATTTAATTAAAACTTTTATATATTTTAAATATTTTAAAATTATTTTATATTTATATTATAATTAATTTATTTTTTATTTAATTATAATTAAATTTAAAAGTTAATAAATTATAATTTATTATATATTATTAATATTTTATTATAAATTTTATAAAATATTTTATAAATAATATATAAATAATTTATATAATATTATTAAGATTTATTTTATTATATTTATTATTATTAAATATATAAATATTAATTTTATAATAATTAAAAGTATTAAAACTTATATTATAAAAATAATTATAATTATTTATTATATATAAAAATTATAAATTAATATTAAAATAATTAAATTTAAAATTTATTTTAAACTTATAGAAATAATTAATTAATATTTACTTAATAGTATTATTATTATATCTTTAATATATAATAATAAAATATATTATTTAAAGTAAATAAACTTTTATTAAAATTAAAAATAATATAAGTTTTTTAATTATATATTATATTATTTAATAATTATAAATAAAAATAAATATAATATATATATATTATTTATATTATATTAATTTATTTTAAAATTAATAATAATAATATATAATAATTTTTAAATAATATATTATATATTAAAAATTATTTTAAAATAATTTATAATATTATTTAATTAATAAATATTTATAATAAATTAATAGAAATATTTTTAATTATTTAATATTAATATATTAAATTATAATTATTTAAAGTTTTATAATTTAAATATTTAATTAAAATAAATAGAAATAAATATTAAAATATTAATTAATAATATTATTATTTATAATATAATTAAAAATATTTTATTATAAATTAATTATTTTTAATATAATTATATTATAAATTATTAATTTATATATTAATAATTTAAAGACTTTAAATATAATTTATATTAAAATATTTTATTATAATTTATTATATAAACTTATTAATTAAATATATAAAAATAAATTATATTATTTATATTATTATTATTAAAATTTATTAAATATATAATTAAAGATTTTTTTAAATTTTATTATATATAAATTAATTAATTATTATATATATTTTAATTTATAAATAATTAAATTTATATATATAAATTAATTATATTTAATAATTAATAAAAATAAAATAATTTTTATTATTATTATTAATAATATTAATATTAATATAATAATATAATATAATTATAAAAATAAAATAAAATAAATATTAAATATTATAATATTATTAATTTATTAAAAGATTTAATTAAAATATATATTTAATTTTATAAAATTATATGTTTTATACTTTTAATATAATTATAAATTATTAAAATAATTTAATTAAAAGTTTTATTATTAATATTATTTAAAAGTTATTAATTTAAATTATAATTTAATTAATTTTTAAATAAAATTAAAAAAATAAAATAAATAATAATATTATTTAAAATTAAAATACTTTAAAATTTAAATATTAATTTATATAAAATAATTTAATTATTAAAATATATAAATTATTAATTATTAATTTAATTATTTTATTTTTTATAATATAAATAATATATAAAATATAAATTATTAATAATATATATGTATTATTAATATTAATTATTAAATAAGATTATTTAAAGGTTAATTAATATTAAAATATTAATTTTATTATTTATATTAATAATTATAATATAAATTTAAATTTTTAAAATAATTAATAAATTTATTAAAACTTAAATATAATATAAATTATTTTAATTATTTTATATAATAAAAATAAAAGTAATATAATTAATATAAATAATATAAAATAAAATACTTTTTAATAATTATTATAAAATTTTAAAATAAAAATTAAAATATTATTTTTATATATTTTAAATAAAAATATAATAAATAATTATAAAAGTTTTAAAAATATATTATAATATATTATTTATAAAAGTATTATTTTTATTATATTTATTTTTATAATTTTTTTAAAATATATAAAATTAAATATTAAATATTTTTAATATAAATATATTAATAAATTATTTAAATTATTTTAAATTTTATTATAAATTTCTTTTTATTTTATATATTATATTATAAATACTTATTAAATTATAAAAATATTATATAAACTTTATATTATTTTTTTATTTATTTATAAATTTAAATATTAATTTATATATAAATAAATATAATTTTTAAAATTATTATAATTATATAAAATATATTATAAAAGAATATAAAAGTTTTAAAATTTTTAAATTTTATTTAAAATTATAAAACTTTAAATAATATTTATTTTTTTTTTTAAAAAATATTTATTAATTTTAATATTAAAAGAATTTAAAGTTTTAAAATTATAAATAATTTATATAAATTATTTATATTTTTTTAATTTTATTATTAAATTTAAAATAAATAATTAAAGTTTTAAAAATAAATATAATATATTTTAAAAATTAATTTAATTAAATTTATTATATAAAACTTTTATAATAATTTTATAATTTATATTTATAATATTATTTATTATTAAAAATATATTTTATATTAATATATTAAATTATATTTAATTTATTTAAATTAATATTATTAATTTTAATATAAATTAATTTATTAAAAATTAAAACTATAATAAATTATAAGTTAATCTTAATATTATTAAATATTATATATAAAGTTATTATATAACTTAAGTTTTTAAATATAAGTTAATTAAAATAAATAAAAATAAAATTATTATTCCTTTAATTAAAGTTTTAACTTTATTTAAATAATATTTTATTAAATAAAATTATTTAAAAATAATTATTTAATTTATTATATAACTTATTAAATTAAAATAATTTTTAAATAAAATAATTATACTTTATTATTTAAATTTATAATTTTAATATTAATTTATAAAAAATAATTATTAATAATTAAATTTATAATTATATAAAAGTAAATATTTATTTTAAAAAGTTATTAATATTTAAAATAATTAATATATTTTTAAAAAGTTAAAAATTATAAGTTTAATTTAAAGTATATTAAAATTTATAAAAATTTTAAATTTAAAATTAAAATATAAAACTTTAATTTTTTAAAAATATTAAAATTAAAAACTTAAAAAGTTTAAATAAAGTTAAAAATTAAATAAAGTTATAATAATATAATATAATTAAATAAAAATTAATTATAAACTTATAATTATAAGTTTTTAACTTTATATTTAAAAAAATAAATAATTTATATATTTAATTATTTATTTTAATTTTTAACTAACTATTATACTTTAATAAATCTAGCCTATATTTGTCGCTAAGCTTTATATAACTTAATTAACGCTAGTAGTAGTAGGGGTACTATATTTATTAAAATTTTAACCCGATATTTAATAACTCTAATATTAATTAATTAGAATATAAAGAATATTATTTTAAAGCTCTTTTTTAAAGTTATTAATTATATTAATTTATATTTTAATTAAATTAAAATTAAAGTAATTATAAATATTAATAGTTAAGGGTTTATATAAAGGTATAGGTAGGGTAAGCTATAAGGGAGCTATAAGGGGCTAACTAAAAGGTTTATATACTAAGGGTTTAATATTTTATAAAAAAATATAAGGGTTAGAGTAAAAAATATATTTAAATATTAGATTTTTTAAGGGTTATAATAATAGAAGTTTTATAATTTTAAGTATTTTATTTAATTAGTTATATTTAAAAACGTTATTTAATTTTTATTTAATTTTTATTTAATTTCTTTATTTAATTTTTATTTAATTTCTTTATTTAATTTCTTTATTTAATTTCTTTATTTAATTCCTTTATTTAATTCTTTTATTTAATTTTTATTTAATTCCTTTATTTAATTTTTATTTAATTATTTAATTCCTTTATTTAATTTCTTTATTTAATTTTTATTTAATTTTATTATTTAATTTCTTTATTTAATTTTATTATTTAATTTTATTATTTAATTTTTATTTAATTTTTTTATTTAATTTCTTTATTTAATTTTTTTTAATTTTATATTTAAATTTTTATTTAATTTTTATTTAATTTTTATTTAATTTTAATTATTATAC